>NC_134399.1:70029389-70306629 GCF_050003625.1 Haematobia irritans | reverse complement strand
CTTGTCACGATGCTTTTGGTTCGCCAGTAAAAAAGGAAAGGAAGTAGTGAGTTTTTGCAAAAGCTTCTTTGATGCTTTGATGCGACAGTAGAGCAAAAATGCAAAAGTTATCGAACAATCGATATGCCCACTGTAAATATCGCATTATGCATTCAAGGTAATATATGCTAGCACAACTGGTAATAAAAAGTTGCTACTTTCGCACAGCATATTTTTATAGATTTTTCCCTTATAGTTTAATTAAAAAGAATTATTCAAATAATAACTAATTCAATTACTATTTGAAAATAAAAATTATAATTATTCGATTACTATAGAAAAACAAATTTTCTAAAAAAACACAAGAAAAAATGCTTGTCATATTAAAATAGCGTTTCCATTAAGTTTTGCTTAACCTCAAAGACGACCATTACAGAACCGATCCCCAGATTTAGCATGATGTTAGTGTATGGTATCTAACAACCACACAAAAATTGGTCCATATCGATCCATAATTATATATAGCCCCATATAAACCGATCCCCAGATTTGGCTTGCGGAGCCTCTAAGGGAAGCAAATTTTATCCGATCTGGAAATTTGGTACATGGTGTTAGTATATGGTCTCTAACAACCATGCAAAAATTGGTCTACATCGGTCCATACATATATAGCCCCTATATGAACCGATACCCAGATTTGACCACCTGTGCCTATAAGATAAGCAAATTTCATCCGATCCGGCTGAAATTTGGTACATAGTGTTAGTATAGTGTTAGTATAGAGTCTCTAACAACCAAGCAAAACTTGGTACATAATTATATACAGTCCCCATATAACATAAACCGATACCCAGATTTGACCACCGGAGCCTCTTGGAGGAGCAAATTTCATCCGATTGATTTGAAGGTTTGTGTAACTATATGGACACAAACAACCATGCAAAAATTGGTACATATCGGTCAACAATTATATATAGCCCCCATATAAACTGGTCTCTACAATTGACCTCCGGAGCCTTTTGGAGAAGCAAATTTCATCCGATCCGGTTGAAACTTGGTCAGGTACATGATTTTCCCGACGTAATGGTCTCAAATTCTATCATTTAAATAATAGCACATGTTTGAGGCATTTGAGAACCATTTAAATTCTTATTGCCAACATATATTTTTCTCCGCTGGAAAATTATTTTTAACAAGTATATACGGCCGTAAGTTCGGCCAGGCCGAATCTTATGTACCCTCCACCATGGATTGCGTAGGAACTTCTACTAAAGGCTGTCATCCACAATCGAATTACTTGGGTTGCGATAACACTTGCCGATGGCAAGGTATCGTAAAACTTTTTAACACTGTCTTCTAAATTGTAAGTTAGCCCATACGGGGTATATATTAAACAAAAAAAGGCCGATTAAATACGTATATAATCTAGTTTGACAAAATTTTCTATAGAAATAAAATTTTGACAAAATTTTCTATAGAAATGAAACCTTGACAAAATTTTCTATAGAAATAAAATTTTGACAAAATTTTCTATAGAAATAAAAATTTGACAAAATTTTCTATAGAAATAAAAACTTGACAAAATTTTCTATAGAAATAAAATATGGAAATAAAGTTTTGGTAAATTAAAAAATTTTCTATAGAAATAAAACTTTGACAAAATTTTCTATGGAAATAAAATTTTGACAAACATTTGTATAGAAATAAACTTTTGACAAAACTTTCTATAGAAATGAAATTTTGACAAAACTTTCTATAGTAATAAAATTTGACAAAATTTTCTATGGAAATAAAGTTTTGGTAGATTATTTTTGGCGATATGGACCAATTTTTGTGTAATAAGTCATCGGCTATATATAACTAAAGACCGATATGGACCAATTTTTACATGGCTGTTAGAGGCCATATATTGACAAAATGTACCAAATTTCAACCGTATCGGATGACTTTTGCTCCTCCAAGAGGTTCCGGACGTCAAAACTGGGGACGGTTTATATGGGAACTATATATAATTATGGACCGATATGGACCAATTTTTGCATGGTTGTTAGAGACCATATACTAACACCATGTACCAAATTTCAACTGGATCGGATGAATTTTGCTCTTCCAAGAGGCTCCGGAGGTCAAATCTGGGGATCGGTTTATATGGGGGCTATATATAATTATGGACCGATATGGACCAATTTTTGCATGGTTATTAGAGGCCGTAAACTAACATCAGGTACCAAATTTCAACCGGATCGGATGAATTTTGCCCCTCCAAGAGGCTCCGGAGGTCAAATCTGGGGATCGGTTTATATGGGGGCTATATATAATTATGGACCGATATGGACCAATTTTTGCATGGTTGTTAAAAACCGTATACTAAGACCACGTACTAAATTTCAACCGGATCGGATGAATTTTGCTCCTCCAAGAGGCTCCGGTGGTCAAATCTGGGGATCGGTTTATATGGGAGCTATATATAATTATGGACCGATATGGACCAATTTTTGCATGGTTGTTAGAGGCCGTAAACTAACATCAGGTACCAAATTTCAACCGGATCGGATGAATTTTGCCCCTCCAAAAGTCTCCGGAGGTCAAATCTGGGGATCGGTTTATATGGGGGCTATATATAATTATGGACCGATACGGACCAATTTTTGCATGGTTGTTAGAGACCATATACTAACATCAGGTACCAAATGTCAATCGGATCGGATGAATTTTGCCCCTCCAAGAGGCTCCGGAGGTCAAATCTGGGGATCGGTTTATATGGGGGCTATATATAATTATGGACCGATATGGACCAATTTTTGCATGGTTGTTAGAGACCGTATACTAAGACCACGTACCAAATTTCAACCGGATCGGATGAATTTTGCTGCTCCGGGAGGCTCCCCAAGCCAAATTTTTGGATCGGTTTATATGGGGGCTATACGTAAACGTGGTCCGATATGGCCCATTTTCAATACCATCCGACCTACATCAATAACAACTACTTGTGCCAAGTTTCAAGTCGATAGCTTGTTTCGTTCGGAAGTTAGCGTGATTTCCACAGACGGACGGACAGCCGGACAGACGGACAGACGGACGGACGGACAGACGGACAGACGGACGGACGGACGGACATGCTTAGATCGACTCAGAATTTCACCACGACCCAGAATATATATACTTTATGGGGTCTTAGAGCAATATTTCGATGTGTTACAAACGGAATGACAAAGTTAATATACCCCCATCCTATGGTGGAGGGTATAAGAAGACAAAATACATGGTTTTTGCGACAATTACTTACTGATGATAAGCATTAAATGGATGCGGCAACCATGTCCAAACATATTTTTTCTGTGCGTGTACAATTTAGAAGACGATGTTAAGAAGTAAGTGTTAAGTATTACCACAACCCAAGTAATTCGATTGTGGATGACAGTGTTTCGTGGAAGTTTCTCAACAATCCATGGTGGATGGCACATAAGATTCGGCCAGGCCGAACTTACGGCCGACATTAGACTGACATTAAGACTCAGTTAAAATACATAGACTATTCAGTCACAATGGACTGACTAGTCTAAGTGAGCCTGAATCTTAATCGGGCTGCCACTTTAACCTATATGCAGGGAACATCCTACATATATAAGAGAGGAGTTCACCAATGTGGTATCACAATGGACTGAATTTATGTTCATTAACAAGGCAATAAAGAAAGTTGTCCGGATATAAAGAATCACGAAATGTTTAATAGACGAGGTTAGGTTAGGTTAGGTGGCAGCCCGATGTATCAGGCTCACTTAGAATATTCAGTCCATTGTGATACCACATTGGTGAACTCCTCTCTTATATATGTAGGATGTTCCCTGCATATAGGTTAAAGTGGCAGCCCGATTAAGATTCAGGCTCACTTAGACTAGTCAGTCCATTGTGACTGAATAGTCTATGTATTTTAACTGAGTCTTAATGTCAGTCTAATGTCGGCCGTAAGTTCGGCCTGGCCGAATCTTATGTGCCATCCACCATGGATTGTTGAGAAACTTCCACGAAACACTGTCATCCACAATCGAATTACTTGGGTTGTGGTAATACTTAACACTTACTTCTTAACATCGTCTTCTAAATTGTACACGCACAGAAAAAATATGTTTGGACATGGTTGCCGCATCCATTTAATGCTTATCATCAGTAAGTAATTGTCGCAAAAACCATGTATTTTGTCTTCTTATACCCTCCACCATAGGATGGGGGTATATTAACTTTGTCATTCCGTTTGTAACACATCGAAATATTGCTCTAAGACCCCATAAAGTATATATATTCTGGGTCGTGGTGAAATTCTGAGTCGATCTAAGCATGTCCGTCCGTCCGTCCGTCTGTCCGTCTGTCCGTCCGTCCGTCTGTCCGTCTGTCCGGCTGTCCGTCCGTCTGTGGAAATCACGCTAACTTCCGAACGAAACAAGCTATCGACTTGAAACTTGGCACAAGTAGTTGTTATTGATGTAGGTCGGATGGTATTGGAAATGGGCCATATCGGACCACGTTTACGTATAGCCCCCATATAAACCGATCCAAAAATTTGGCTTGGGGAGCCTCCCGGAGCAGCAAAATTCATCCGATCCGGTTGAAATTTGGTACGTGGTCTTAGTATACGGTCTCTAACAACCATGCAAAAATTGGTCCATATCGGTCCATAATTATATATAGCCCCCATATAAACCGATCCCCAGATTTGACCTCCGGAGCCTCTTGGAGGGGCAAAATTCATCCGATCCGATTGACATTTGGTACCTGATGTTAGTATATGGTCTCTAACAACCATGCAAAAATTGGTCCGTATCGGTCCATAATTATATATAGCCCCCATATAAACCGATCCCCAGATTTGACCTCCGGAGACTTTTGGAGGGGCAAAATTCATCCGATCCGGTTGAAATTTGGTACCTGATGTTAGTTTACGGCCTCTAACAACCATGCAAAAATTGGTCCATATCGGTCCATAATTATATATAGCTCCCATATAAACCGATCCCCAGATTTGACCACCGGAGCCTCTTGGAGGAGCAAAATTCATCCGATCCGGTTGAAATTTAGTACGTGGTCTTAGTATACGGTTTTTAACAACCATGCAAAAATTGGTCCATATCGGTCCATAATTATATATAGCCCCCATATAAACCGATCCCCAGATTTGACCTCCGGAGCCTCTTGGAGGGGCAAAATTCATCCGATCCGGTTGAAATTTGGTACCTGATGTTAGTTTACGGCCTCTAATAACCATGCAAAAATTGGTCCATATCGGTCCATAATTATATATAGCCCCCATATAAACCGATCCCCAGATTTGACCTCCGGAGCCTCTTGGAAGAGCAAAATTCATCCGATCCAGTTGAAATTTGGTACATGGTGTTAGTATATGGTCTCTAACAACCATGCAAAAATTGGTCCATATCGGTCCATAATTATATATAGTTCCCATATAAACCGTCCCCAGTTTTGACGTCCGGAACCTCTTGGAGGAGCAAAAGTCATCCGATACGGTTGAAATTTGGTACATTTTGTCAATATATGGCCTCTAACAGCCATGTAAAAATTGGTCCATATCGGTCTTTAGTTATATATAGCCGATGACTTATTACACAAAAATTGGTCCATATCGCCAAAAATAATCTACCAAAACTTTATTTCCATAGAAAATTTTGTCAAATTTTATTACTATAGAAAGTTTTGTCAAAATTTCATTTCTATAGAAAGTTTTGTCAAAAGTTTATTTCTATACAAATGTTTGTCAAAATTTTATTTCCATAGAAAATTTTGTCAAAGTTTTATTTCTATAGAAAATTTTTTAATTTACCAAAACTTTATTTCCATATTTTATTTCTATAGAAAATTTTGTCAAGTTTTTATTTCTATAGAAAATTTTGTCAAATTTTTATTTCTATAGAAAATTTTGTCAAAATTTTATTTCTATAGAAAATTTTGTCAAGGTTTCATTTCTATAGAAAATTTTGTCAAAATTTTATTTCTATAGAAAATTTTGTCAAACTAGATTATATACGTATTTAATCGGCCTTTTTTTGTTTAATATATACCCCGTATGGGCTAACTTACAATTTAGAAGACAGTGTTAAAAAGTTTTACGATACCTTGCCATCGGCAAGTGTTATCGCAACCCAAGTAATTCGATTGTGGATGACAGCCTTTAGTAGAAGTTCCTACGCAATCCATGGTGGAGGGTACATAAGATTCGGCCTGGCCGAACTTACGGCCGTATATACTTGTTAAAAATAATTTTCCAGCGGAGAAAAATATATGTTGGCAATAAGAATTTAAATGGTTCTCAAATGCCTCAAACATGTGCTATTATTTAAATGATAGAATTTGAGACCATTACGTCGGGAAAATCATGTACCTGACCAAGTTTCAACCGGATCGGATGAAATTTGCTTCTCCAAAAGGCTCCGGAGGTCAATTGTAGAGACCAGTTTATATGGGGGCTATATATAATTGTTGACCGATATGTACCAATTTTTGCATGGTTGTTTGTGTCCATATAGTTACACAAACCTTCAAATCAATCGGATGAAATTTGCTCCTCCAAGAGGCTCCGGTGGTCAAATCTGGGTATCGGTTTATGTTATATGGGGACTGTATATAATTATGTACCAAGTTTTGCTTGGTTGTTAGAGACTCTATACTAACACTATACTAACACTATGTACCAAATTTCAGCCGGATCGGATGAAATTTGCTTATCTTATAGGCACAGGTGGTCAAATCTGGGTATCGGTTCATATAGGGGCTATATATGTATGGACCGATGTAGACCAATTTTTGCATGGTTGTTAGAGACCATATACTAACACCATGTACCAAATTTCCAGATCGGATAAAATTTGCTTCCCTTAGAGGCTCCGCAAGCCAAATCTGGGGATCGGTTTATATGGGGCTATATATAATTATGGATCGATATGGACCAATTTTTGTGTGGTTGTTAGATACCATACACTAACATCATGCTAAATCTGGGGATCGGTTCTGTAATGGTCGTCTTTGAGGTTAAGCAAAACTTAATGGAAACGCTATTTTAATATGACAAGCATTTTTTCTTGTGTTTTTTTAGAAAATTTGTTTTTCTATAGTAATCGAATAATTATAATTTTTATTTTCAAATAGTAATTGAATTAGTTATTATTTGAATAATTCTTTTTAATTAAACTATAAGGGAAAAATCTATAAAAATATGCTGTGCGAAAGTAGCAACTTTTTATTACCAGTTGTGCTAGCATATATTACCTTGAATGCATAATGCGATATTTACAGTGGGCATATCGATTGTTCGATAACTTTTGCATTTTTGCTCTACTGTCGCATCAAAGCATCAAAGAAGCTTTTGCAAAAACTCACTACTTCCTTTCCTTTTTTACTGGCGAACCAAAAGCATCGTGACAAGAAAAGTCGTAATAAGAAAGTTAGAAAAAATCTAAAATTTTTATTTAAATCCGACGAGTTTGAAACGCGTAATCACGCTTAATCAAAAATTTATAAACGTTTTCATAAGTGCTATTATATATTTTGGAAAGATAACCCCTGGTTGGGAAATTATACCTGGTTCTACACCGGAGCAGTGGACGGCAAAATCCTCCATTGGAGAAATTTCTTCCATAATTTTGGCTCCATTGGTTTCTACCAGGTCACGTCATTAAACTGTCAGAAATATCGCATGGCAAGTTGGAAATGTTTGGCCAACATACATCTCCGCATATATGAGAATACTATTGGTTTCCGAGTGCAAGTGGGTACAATCAGTTTAGTTCAAGAAAATCTCGAGAAAACAATTCTAATAACCTCGAGAGCACGGATTGTGATCGCAGAAATTCATTTTCAAGACCACAAATTGTCCACGAGGCACCCTTGCAGGAGCAAATTTCCATATCACTGCCAAATACAACTTCGAACATTTTTCAACAAAACCTCCACGAGGCAAGCCACATGTTGGTGGAGCAGTCTGCACTCCAGAAGAAACCCCAAATATTCGCTTAATTGCATTCATCAACTGCCCCATCTGGTCTACACACAAGAATAAATTGTCCATCGTTCGATTGTCTTTAAAAATCATCAAGTTAATCAATTTGTCAACACACATTTCTTCAATCAAATAATCTGGTCGTAAATCAAGAAATCTCAACAATCATCAAGATCCATGAATATTAGCAGCTCATGAGCAACATAATGTAAATATGCGAGGAAAACTCATATTTCCTCTATCATAAAAATTATTTAAGTATATACAGAATTTTCAAAGCCATCATCTAATTTCGTTTGAGAAAGCACCGTCAAAATTCAGGCTTAATGCAAGTATTGACATATTTCTAAAAATCCCAATATTAGCCCAGCACAGCTATACACCGTGGGAAGGCCTTCATCATGGACCCGTAAAGCTGGTAAGTGAATCAAAAAATATGTTCCAAACTAAAAAAACAAAAATTGCTTAAAACAAAATATTTCATTTACTTGCACTAAGTTTTTTTTTCGAGTGTTAAAATACTACGCGTTAATATGTAACGTCAGTGTGTTCTCTTTCTTTAGATCAATATACATTCCATTCATAATTGCATTTTACTACATTCATTTATTTTGATATGCACATGATTTTGATTGTTTACCTTTTTTTCTTGTCTCCCAAAAATGTGTGGAGCTTTAGTATAACAGTTTTGATATTGCTTTTTGTTTGATCATAGTGAAATGTGTTATATCGATCTCAGAGAACTTATCATTAATCTTTTTTGTTTTTTTGCACACACTGGTGTTACATATGTTATTGCCAAAATAGCATAAATATGAATGAATAGGAAAAAAATGAAAACATATCTCAAACGCAAAATAGAATATTGTTCAATAGGGTATCTATTTTGGATTTACTGATTTTTTGTTAAAATTATTTGGAGTTTTCTTTCAAAAAATTTTGTTTGATATTTCTTTACCATAAAACATTACTTCAAATGTACGTATATATTAGGAACATGATTGTTATTTTAACATGAACTATAAATATTACAATTATTTGGATATTCCTCTTAATATGAAATTTATATGAATAAAAATATTTGTATTTGATAATTCAATATGGAAAGCTAAATTGATTTTAATGTTTTCTTTAAGGGATGTAAGGAAATAAAAATGGGATAGAATCTTTGAACTTTGGGGTCCTAGATAAAAGGTTTTGTGTCTCTGGGACAAATGGAAGGCGCGGGTTTTGAGACAATTCTCTCAACAACATCTGAGGGAACAATTTCTATGGTCGTCTGTCGATAAATACCATCAAGTCAGGTTAGGTGTGATAATGTTTTTGTAGGTTTTGTTTGGAATTGGTCTTTGGACTAAGTTTGCCCATTTTAGAGTCAATAGACAAATAAAAAGGGAGTCTAAAATAATAATTATTGTAATAGGAATTTAGTTTAGGGAAAGAAGGACGCGAACCCCCCACCCGATTGTGCTAGCGATATAATGGCTCCCGTAGTCCTACACTTCTCCTAGACGTAAGGATGCACAAATGAAGATTAAAAATGGCATCAAGGATTCGTATAGTCTCCTGAACATTACATAATTTGGCGCCCAACGTGGGGCCCGAAGGACGCTGTCCCAAAGGCTCTATTTTAGCTTTGTTTTCAGTTTTTAGTTTTCAAGAAGAACAGGAAAATTATAAATATATTTGCTTTCGAGAATACCAGTTTTTGGAATAGTTGTTTGTAATTTTCTGGATTTTAGTATTTTGATTTCGAGTTCGAAATTACTAACCGATTTTTTACAGATAACCTTTTCCAAATCTCAGTATAATTGGAAACAACTCTTTTTATAATTTTGAAAGTTTCTGATAGTATTTTAAATTTTGTATGTGGGACTTAGTTATCAGTACCTGAGAATTTTCGGATTTCATCAATTTCGCTATGTGCATTTTGCTGACCATTTTTTCAGAGGTGGAATTTTTGGTTATGGTAATTTCCAATCTGGTGTGCCCCACTAAGGAAAATTTTAAAGATTGTCAGATACTCCATAGACTGGTTTTGTTATCCCATATTTATCGACTCGATGACGATTTGCTATTCAATTTTACTAACCTTACATATCCTATAAGAAAACATATTTTTTATGAATTTTATTGGTAAAAATATTGCTTTTGATTTCTCGTAAATTTTACGTTGAAAATCTATTTTTTATGAATTTATCGAATTTCTGAATTGGATTTTAAAAGTTCGAGTTTTCGTGGAGTTTAACATTCAATTTTTCGTACTTTTATTGGAATTTTGATTCCATTGTATTGAACTTTAAAAGTTCGAGTTTTCGCGAAATTTAGAATTAAATTTTTCATACTTTTATTGGAATTTGTTTCCAATTGCATTTTTTTTTATTCTCATTTTTCCATATCTAACCATGAATTTGGAGCGTACACCGCCTCCATCTGGAGCATCAGGTCCAGATCTTTCTTTAGAACCGCCTCCAGCAATGGCGCCCATTGCTATAGAACCATCCGCTTGTCAAATATGTCACGTTACGATGACCGAGGGACAAGATTGTTTGATAATAAATGAATGTTCGCATCCGTTCCACAGACGATGCATAGAAGACCATTTGTCCACTACAGCAGAATGTCCTGTATGTAGAAAACCGTGTCAGCTTAGTGACTTAAGAATCCTGCAAATAACTCACAAGTCAGTACCACCATATAAAGTTTCCCATCGAGGTAAAGGTAGGGGAGCAGTCCCAAAACACTATGTAACTCGCAGTACAACCCGTAATTTGCAAGACGGGCATTCTCAACAATTGAACCAAAGTTTGGAAGCACAAGGAACTCCTAATCGAAATCTGTTTCCCACTAATCCAAATCATGTGGCTTCACCAGCTCCTGCTCCTAATACTCATACGTCTGCATTAATAGACTACAATGAGATTAATCGCCTTATTGAGACCAATTTGAGTAGGGTGCTTCAAACTATGAATATTTTACCTCAACCTGGTGTGAATCAAGATATTTCCTCTACTCAGAGACCAGCAAGTAATTTGAATCAAGTTTTTGACGATGTCGCCAACAGGAATCATAATGTCCCAAATGAGGGCAATTTTCAGTCTCACGCAGACCGTGGTTCTAGTAATTCACGCATTTTGAATTTATCGCCAAACACATTTTCACATTCACATTCTAGCGGTATGGCATCAGATAAGATCACATCTATCATTCAAAGCTGGAATATAAGATTCGATGGATCTTCTAGTGGCCTAAGTGTAGAAGAATTTTTGTATAGGATTATTTCATTAACAAATGATAATTTTAACGGAGATTTCTCTGTCATAATTCGGAATTTGAACACTTTGTTAGTAGGAAAGGCCAAGGATTGTTATTGGAGGTACCATAAAAAGGCCTCTACCATGAATTGGAATGATTTCTGTGTAGAGATTCGTAATCAATACAAAGAATTTAAAACCTCATTTGAGCTTAAGGAGGAAATACGAAATCGTAAACAAAAGTCAAATGAGTCGTTCGATTCATTTTTCGATTCGGTTTCTGCGATAATGGATCGGCTGTCGACGCCTATATGCGAGGAGGAAATCATCGAGATCCTTACTCGAAATCTAAGGCCAGAGATTCGGCAGGACCTTTTATATATTAAAGTAACGTCAATTTCCCACTTACGTCACCTAGTTCATACTAGAGAAAATTTTCTTAACGACGAATACGTTAAGAAAAATCTTGGAATTCGTCATGTTGGCTATAATTCTGGAATACCAAGAAGGCAAATTGCTGAAGTTGGTATAGATGAGGTCGACGACGGAGATAATTTGATACCCAATGTAGCTGCAATTACCAAACCGAATTCTTCTAAGTGTTGGAATTGCGACTCTAATGGTCATTTTTGGCAAGATTGCATGGAGGAGAGATCAATTTTTTGTTATGGTTGTGGGGCGAAAGGAATTTTCAAACCCAACTGCAATGACTGTAAGGTCAAAAAACCAAACCAATCAAAAAACTTCAGACCAGTGGGTCCTCACAAGGACTAAATCCCATTGTGAACCCACCTCATATTTCGAAACAAAATGATCACAATTTCAATATACAGTTACCCGGCAAAGAAGAGGATAGAGTAGATTTTCCAATAAACCCTTTTCAAATTCTGAAAAGACCCATTTTGCATAATACAGAAAGCCACGAAAATTTTCGGGAAATTATTTTCCCAAGATTACCATATCATAAGCGCTATGAATTATATATGAAGAAAAGGAATGAAATTTTTAATGTGTCTTCCATTTCTGAATTTTCCAGAAGTAAACCAAAACGGTCAACCATTCGTCTTCGAATGTTCTTCAAAAGAAGGAAATTATATAAAAATTTATTTGTTTCCACAATTTTTTCTAACCCGGATGATATGCGATATTATGCAAAGGTTTCATTCTTGGATTATGAAGAGTATGGTCTTCTCGATACGGGAGCGAATGTAAGTTGCATTGGCGCTGAACTTGCATCAGAAGACTTTACAAAATATTCAAACTTTTTTCCTTGTAAATCACAAGTAAAAACGGCCGATGGTACTATACAGAAAGTTTTGGGTTGGATTGATGTTACGATTTATTTTAAAAATAAAACTTCCAAAATAAAACTTTTTGTAATACCATCTATTAAACAAAGATTAATACTCGGCACAGATTTTTGGCGTAATTACGGACTCTTTCCGGACATTCTAAAATCTGTAGACTTAATTGCGTCTGAAGGAATTTCCAGAAGTTCACTTGATTTGACAGCGATAAATGGAGGTTGCAAGATAGGGGATCAACTTGAGCAACTATCCATTTATCCATTGAACGATCAACAGACTAGACAATTAAAGTCTGTTATCGATCTTTTTCCCAATTTCGAAACTCAGGGATTGGGTAGGACAAAGCTCATTACACACTCGATCGATGTTGGCGATGCACCACCAATAAAGCAGCGATATTATCCTGTTTCGCCTGCGGTGGAGAAGCTAATATTCGCCGAGATTGACAGAATGTTGGCCCTAGGGGTCATTGAACCCTCCACATCATCTTGGAGCTCCCCAATGAGGCTTGTCCTAAAACCCAACAAAGTGAGATTATGTCTTGATGCGCGTAGACTTAATTCGGTGACGATAAAGGATGCATATCCTTTACCGAATATTGAGGGAATCTTCGCACGATTGCCAAAAGCTAATTTAATTTCTAAATTAGATCTTAAAGATGCTTTTTGGCAAATTAGCCTGGACGAAAAGTCCAAACATCTGACAGCATTTACAGTGCCAGGAAGGCCATTATATCAATTTGTTGTAATGCCTTTCGGGCTCTGTAACGCTCCGCAGACGATGTGCAGGCTAATGGACGAGATCATCCCTCCCGATTTGCGCCATTGCGTTTTCGGATATTTAGATGATCTCGTCATCGTGTCCGAAGATTTCCCCTCACATTTGGAAGTTTTAGTTAGGATATCGTCGCAGTTTCGCAAGGCTAATCTCACTTTGAATGTTTCGAAAAGCAAATTCTGTGTGACATCAGTAAAATATTTAGGGTACGTTATAGGTAATGGTGGCATTACCACGGACCCTGAAAAGGTTGCTGCCATCACAAATTGGCCTGTTCCACGAAACCTTAAGCAAGTCCGTGGGTTTTTAGGACTTACAGGGTGGTACAGAAGGTTTGTACAGAATTTTGCTACCGAAACATTTCCCATTACAGAGGTACTGAAATGCAGAAAAAAATTCCAATGGACTGAGGATGCTCAAAGAGCATTTGAACATCTCAAAAAATTACTCACTTCTGCCCCAGTCCTCTCTAACCCAGACTTTACTAAGAAATTCATACTCCAGTGCGATGCGAGCGACTTCGGTATCGGAGCCGTTCTAGTCCAACTGCATGATGATGGTAATGAAAAACCTATTGCTTTCATGAGCAAAAAACTAAACACAGCGCAACGCAATTATAGCGTAACAGAGCGCGAGTGTTTAGCTGCCGTGGAAGCAATAAAGAGGTTTAGGTGTTACCTAGAGCTTCAGGAATTCGAGGTGATCACAGATCACTCCAGCCTCCTATGGCTGATGAGGCAACCCGACTTGAGCGGCAGATTAGCTCGTTGGGTGCTCAAACTTCAAGCCTATAATTTCACAATCAGCCATAGGAAGGGTAAGGAGAACATTGTCCCTGATGCTCTCTCTCGAATTCCTTCGGGAGAAATTTCGTCCATAGACATCACACTTCCGGAAGTTGATTTGAATTCCGAATTTTTCAAGGACAAAGATTATTTGGAATTGAGGGAAAAAGTTGAGGAGAATCAGTCAAAATTCCCCGACCTTAAAATTGTAGATGGCTATGTCTACTATCGCACGGAACACTATTCCGGTGACGATAATCAAGAGAATCATGCTTGGAAGCTGTGGTTGCCATATGGACTTCGGGCAGATACCATATCCAGAGCTCATAATACAGCCATAACAGCCCATGGTGGAATGGCGAAAACGCTAGAATTGCTACGAAGACATTTTTATTGGCCTGGAATGGTTCGGGATGTGCGCGATTACGTACGAAATTGTGAGGTTTGTAAAACGACAAAATCGTCAAATATAGTTATGAAGCCTCCAATGGGGAACCACACAATATCGATACGGCCATTCCAGCGCCTTTATATTGACTTATTGGGACCTTATCCCCGGAGTAAGTCAGGATATATTGGTATATTGATCGTGTTGGATCACCTCAGTAAATTTCACTGGCTTTGTCCCATGAGGAAATTTACATCTACAGGCATAAAAGATTTTCTCCAGGACCAGATTTTTCATACCTATGGTGTACCAGAGTCTATTGTTTCGGACAATGGTAGCCAATTTAAGGCCCATGATTTGAACGCGTTCTTTACACGTTATGGTATAAACCATATCTATACAGCCTTTTACTCCCCGCAGGCAAATGCCTCGGAGCGAGTAAATCGATCATTAATTGCTGGGGTAAGGGCCTTTTTAAAATCGGATCACCGTGAATGGGATCAACATTTGAGTGCAATTAGTTGTGCACTTCGAAACTCTTTCCATCAGAGTATAAATTGCTCCCCGTACCATGCATTGTATGGATTTGACATGATTACTCATGGCTCGTCCTATGAATTGCTTCGAAAATTAGAAATGTTGAATGAGCCCACAAATAGCATTTGTAGAGACGATCAGTTGCAATTGTTGAGGCAACAATTGCGGAAACATATCAAGGAGGCCTACGATCGCAATAAGCATCAATATGACCTTCGTACACGTTTGCAGAGATTCGATGTGGGCCAAGAAGTCTATAGGCGAAATTTCGCCCAGAGTAATTTCGAGAAAGGCTTCAACGCTAAACTGGCTCCAGTCTTTATCAAGGCAAAGGTCCGCGAACGACTTGGGAACCACTATTACGTATTAGAGGACATGGATGGTAAAATTGTTGGAACTTTTCATGGAAAAGACATCAAAGCTTAAACGACCTTTTTTCCATCTAATTTTTTTTCTTGAAATCAAGGAAAATTATCTGGTTTGTAATGGTCGTCTTTGAGGTTAAGCAAAACTTAATGGAAACGCTATTTTAATATGACAAGCATTTTTTCTTGTGTTTTTTAGAAAATTTGTTTTTCTATAGTAATCGAATAATTATAATTTTTATTTTCAAATAGTAATTGAATTAGTTATTATTTGAATAATTCTTTTTAATTAAACTATAAGGGAAAAATCTATAAAAATATGCTGTGCGAAAGTAGCAACTTTTTATTACCAGTTGTGCTAGCATATATTACCTTGAATGCATAATGCGATATTTACAGTGGGCATATCGATTGTTCGATAACTTTTGCATTTTTGCTCTACTGTCGCATCAAAGCATCAAAGAAGCTTTTGCAAAAACTCACTACTTCCTTTCCTTTTTTACTGGCGAACCAAAAGCATCGTGACAAGAAAAGTCGTAATAAGAAAGTTAGAAAAAATCTAAAATTTTTATTTAAATCCGACGAGTTTGAAACGCGTAATCACGCTTAATCAAAAATTTATAAACGTTTTCATAAGTGCTATTATATATTTTGGAAAGATAACCCCTGGTTGGGAAATTATACCTGGTTCTACACCGGAGCAGTGGACGGCAAAATCCTCCATTGGAGAAATTTCTTCCATAATTTTGGCTCCATTGGTTTCTACCAGGTCACGTCATTAAACTGTCAGAAATATCGCATGGCAAGTTGGAAATGTTTGGCCAACATACATCTCCGCATATATGAGAATACTATTGGTTTCCGAGTGCAAGTGGGTACAATCAGTTTAGTTCAAGAAAATCTCGAGAAAACAATTCTAATAACCTCGAGAGCACGGATTGTGATCGCAGAAATTCATTTTCAAGACCACAAATTGTCCACGAGGCACCCTTGCAGGAGCAAATTTCCATATCACTGCCAAATACAACTTCGAACATTTTTCAACAAAACCTCCACGAGGCAAGCCACATGTTGGTGGAGCAGTCTGCACTCCAGAAGAAACCCCAAATATTCGCTTAATTGCATTCATCAACTGCCCCATCTGGTCTACACACAAGAATAAATTGTCCATCGTTCGATTGTCTTTAAAAATCATCAAGTTAATCAATTTGTCAACACACATTTCTTCAATCAAATAATCTGGTCGTAAATCAAGAAATCTCAACAATCATCAAGATCCATGAATATTAGCAGCTCATGAGCAACATAATGTAAATATGCGAGGAAAACTCATATTTCCTCTATCATAAAAATTATTTAAGTATATACAGAATTTTCAAAGCCATCATCTAATTTCGTTTGAGAAAGCACCGTCAAAATTCAGGCTTAATGCAAGTATTGACATATTTCTAAAAATCCCAATATTAGCCCAGCACAGCTATACACCGTGGGAAGGCCTTCATCATGGACCCGTAAAGCTGGTAAGTGAATCAAAAAATATGTTCCAAACTAAAAAAACAAAAATTGCTTAAAACAAAATATTTCATTTACTTGCACTAAGTTTTTTTTTCGAGTGTTAAAATACTACGCGTTAATATGTAACGTCAGTGTGTTCTCTTTCTTTAGATCAATATACATTCCATTCATAATTGCATTTTACTACATTCATTTATTTTGATATGCACATGATTTTGATTGTTTACCTTTTTTTCTTGTCTCCCAAAAATGTGTGGAGCTTTAGTATAACAGTTTTGATATTGCTTTTTGTTTGATCATAGTGAAATGTGTTATATCGATCTCAGAGAACTTATCATTAATCTTTTTTGTTTTTTTGCACACACTGGTGTTACATATGTTATTGCCAAAATAGCATAAATATGAATGAATAGGAAAAAAATGAAAACATATCTCAAACGCAAAATAGAATATTGTTCAATAGGGTATCTATTTTGGATTTACTGATTTTTTGTTAAAATTATTTGGAGTTTTCTTTCAAAAAATTTTGTTTGATATTTCTTTACCATAAAACATTACTTCAAATGTACGTATATATTAGGAACATGATTGTTATTTTAACATGAACTATAAATATTACAATTATTTGGATATTCCTCTTAATATGAAATTTATATGAATAAAAATATTTGTATTTGATAATTCAATATGGAAAGCTAAATTGATTTTAATGTTTTCTTTAAGGGATGTAAGGAAATAAAAATGGGATAGAATCTTTGAACTTTGGGGTCCTAGATAAAAGGTTTTGTGTCTCTGGGACAAATGGAAGGCGCGGGTTTTGAGACAATTCTCTCAACAACATCTGAGGGAACAATTTCTATGGTCGTCTGTCGATAAATACCATCAAGTCAGGTTAGGTGTGATAATGTTTTTGTAGGTTTTGTTTGGAATTGGTCTTTGGACTAAGTTTGCCCATTTTAGAGTCAATAGACAAATAAAAAGGGAGTCTAAAATAATAATTATTGTAATAGGAATTTAGTTTAGGGAAAGAAGGACGCGAACCCCCCACCCGATTGTGCTAGCGATATAATGGCTCCCGTAGTCCTACACTTCTCCTAGACGTAAGGATGCACAAATGAAGATTAAAAATGGCATCAAGGATTCGTATAGTCTCCTGAACATTACAGTTCATATGGGGGCTATGTATAATTATGGACTGATGTGGACCAATTTTTGTGTGGTTGTTAGAGACTATATACTAACACTATGTACCAAATTTCAGCCAGATCGGATGAAATATGCTACACTAAGAGGCTCCGCTAGCCAAATATGGGGCCCGTTAATATTATAACAGACCGACGTACATGTTTCGATCGACTCAGACTCACCACAACCCAGAATGTATATACTTTGTGGGATCTTAGAGCAATATTTCGATGTGTTACAAACGGAATGACAAAGTTAATATACCCCCCATCCTATGGTGGAAGGTATAAAAATGTTAAATTCTGGACTTCTACTTTGGTAAAAGTTGACATTTAAATTTTTGAAATATTTAAAATAAAAAAAAAAATGGATTCTTTTAATTAAAAACAAGTAAATACGGCCGAAAGTTTAGTCAGGCCGAATCTTATGTACTCTTTCGCATACAAAGTTCTACAAAAGACTGTCATCCATTATCGAATTACTTGGTTATGGGAACAGTTACCAATTGCAAGATATATTAAACCTTCCTAACCTTGTCTTCTAAATAGTATGTTAGGTATATGGAGTCTTTGCCAGATAGAAAAGGGCAAAATAAATACCTCTTTAGTTATTAATAGTTTTATATACAGGAGTCCAGAAATACTTATGAACCGATATGAACCAATTTTGGCATGGTAATTAGAGGGCCAAATTTCAACCGTATCAGATTAAATTTGGTTGTTCATGAGGCTTCCAAAGTTATGTCTTACGGGGTCAGTTTATATGGGAGCTATATATATTATGGTCCGATATGGACATTTTTTTGCACGATTATTAGAGGTCATATACTTACATCACGTACCAAATTTCAATAGGGTCGGATAAAATTTGCTTCTTCAAGAGGCTCTGGAGGTCAAATTAAAGGATCGGTTTTATGGGGACTATATATAATTATTGATCGATAAGGACCAATTTTTGTATGGTTGTTAGAGAACATAGCCTCTTGTACCACATTTCAACCGGATCGGAAGAAATTTGCTCTTCCAGCAGGCTGCGTAAAACAAATTTGTGGATCGGTTTATATGGGGACTATATATAATTTCGGCCGATATGTACCAATTTTCGCACAGCTGTTAGAGATCATACATTAACACCATGTATAAAATGTCGATCGGATCGAATGAAATTTTTCTCTTCAAAAGGCTCCGTGAGGCAAATCTGTTTACATGCGGGCTATGTATAAGTTTGGGCCGATGTGGACCAATTTTTGCGGGATTAGTAGAAAGCTAAAGCTTATATCACGAACCACATTTCAACCGGATCGGATAAAATTTACTTTTCTAGGAGGCCACAGAAGTAAATGTGGATATCGCTTTATATGGGACTATATAAAATTGTAAGAAAAAATAACGTGTTCTACACCCAATTTCCAAACGTGTTTTTTTTGCGTGCATACTAAAACGGATTGTGCGCTAACACAGCTCGACAAATTTAAATCGTTGAATGTATTGCATGAAAATTTCATATTTACATATTTCTCAATGCGTTTCAACAAGAAATACCAAATTACTACATCGACATGATGTATGACGTATGGTTTGATAAAACCAAACAAACAAAAGAAAACTTTGCTGCCAACTCTGTTTTCAGTGGCAATGCATTTTCAATTTCAACTTAAATTTCCGAAAAAGAGCGATGATTGCTGCGGATATGGCTACTTTGACCAAACGCGTCCCTTTTATTTACGACCATAGATATTTGCATTTGGTTGCTAAGGTACCATAAAATAACTCAACTGTGGCTGCAACAATGCGTGTATTTACCAAAGGCATCATGGAAGCAATAAAAGCGATTTATGGTCCTAATCGTATTTGCTTTGAAGTCACTTGGACTTTCGTTTGTTTGCCCACAGCTAAAGTTAAACAGAAAACCCACAAGCATCAAAGGCAAAAAGCCTCAACTTTTAAAGAGTTCAGATTTTTAACTTTGATTTAGTTTAACTAAAATCGCCTTATAGACGTAGCTATGGGAAGGGTATGATGTTCGAACGAATAATGATTTTAATTAAAGCAAACAAAATTTTGCAATATTGGACCGAATAATATGGCCTACTGATATTCTTTTTTGTATGGCTGACACAAGGAATCTAATGTCCATATTCCAAATAGTTTATAAACAGTTTATCGAAAGAATTCATATGGAGAATTAGGTTTAACAAGTATATACGGCCGTAAATTCGGCCAGGCCGAAGCTTATGCACCACTCCCCAACAAGGATTGCGTAGAAACTTCTACTGAAGACTGTCATCACCACAGAATTACTTGGGTTGCGGTAACACTTGTCGATGGCAACGTAACTTAAAACTTCCTAACACCGTTTTTCATACGTGATATATATTAAACTAAAAAAGGCCGATTAAATACGTATATAATTAAGTTTGACAAAATTTTCTATAGAAATAATAGAAATAAAATTTTGACAAAATAAAACTTTGACAACATTTTCCATAGAAGCAAAATTTGGACAAAATTTTCTATACAAATAAAATTTTAACCAAATTTTCTATAGAAATAAAATTTTGTCAAAATTTTCTATAGAAATAAAATTTTGATAAAATTTTCTATGGAACTAAAATTTTGTTAAAATTTTCTATAGAAATAAAATTTTAACAAAATTTTCTATAGAAATAAAATTTTAACAAAATTTTCTATAGATATAAAATTTTGACCAAATATTCTATAGATATAACATTTAGGGTAGATTATGTTTGGGTCGAGTGGCAACCATGAACCGATATGGACCAATTTTTGGGTGATTGGAGATCGGTTATATATAACTATAGACCGTTATGGACCAACTATAACTATAGACCGTTATGGACCAATGGTTATGGTTATTAGCGGCCATATACTAACACCACGTTCCAAATTTCAACCGGATCAGACGAATTTTGCTCCTCCAAGAGGCTCCGGAGGACAAATCTGGGGATCGGTTTATATGGGGGCTATATATAATTAGGGACCGATATGGACCAATTTTTGCATGATTGTTAGATACCATATACTAAACCACGTACCAAATTTCAACCGGATCGGATGAATTTTGTTCCTGCAAGAGGCTTCGGAGGGCAAATCTGGGGATCGGTTTATATGGGGGCTATATATAATTATGGACCTATATGGACCAATTCTTGCATGGTTGTTAGAGACCATATACTAACACAACGTACCAAATTTCAACCGCATGAATTTTGTTCCTGCAAGAGGCTTCGGAGGTCAAATCTGGGGATCGGTTTATATTGGGGCTATATATAATTATGGACCGATATACACCACTTTTGGCATGGTTATTAAATAACATTTTGACAAAATTTCCAATAGAATTAAAATTTTGACAACATTCTCTATTGAATTAAAATTTTGACAAAATTTTCTATAGAAATAAAATGTTGGTAGATTATTTTTGGCTCGAGTGGCAACCATGATAATGAACCGATATGGACCAATTTTTGTGTGATTGGGGATCGGCAATATATAACTATAGACCGATATGGACCAATTTTGGTATGGTTGTTAGCGGCCATATACTAACACCACGTTCCAAATTTGAACCGGATCAGATGAATTTTGCTCCTCTAAGAGGCTCCGGAGGTCAAATCTGGGGATCGGTTTATATGGGGCTATATATAATTATGGACCGATATGTACCATTTCTTGCATGGTTGTTGGAGACCATATACTAACACCACGTATCAAACTTCAACAGGATCGGATGAATTTAGCTCCTGTAAGAGGCTCCGGAGGTCAAATCTGGGGATTGGTTTATATGGGGGCTATATATAATTATGGACCGATATACACCAATTTTTGAATGGTTGTTAGAGGCCATATAATAATACAATGTACCAAATTTCAGCCAGATCGGATGAAATATGCTTCTTTTAGAGGCTCCGCAAGCCAAATCTGAGGGTCCGTTTATATGGGGACTATACATAAAAGTTGACCGATATGGCCCATTTGCAATACCATCCGACCTACATCAATAACATCTACTTGTGCAAAGTTTCAAGTCGATAGCTTGTCTCGTTCGGAAGTTAGCGTGATTTCAACAGACGGACGGACGGACATGCTTAGATCGACTCAGAATTAGAGGTGTGCACGTGAGTAATAGTTTGCTCACGCTCACGCACACTCACGCCTGAAAAATCATACTTACGCACACTCACGAAAAGAAAATGTGTACTCATCACGCTCACGCACACTCACGCTAAGCGTGACTCACGAAAATTTCCGTGACTCACGACAATTTCGTGTCACGTGCACACCTCTACTCAGAATTTCACCACGACCCAGAATATATATTTACTTTATGGGGTCTTAGAGCAATATTTCGATGTGTTACAAACGGAATGACAAAGTTATTATACCCCCCATCCTATGGTGGAGGGTATAGCAAGACCGAGTATACGAAGCGAATTTATAAGATAGAATAAAATCTATAAATAGATATGGGAGCAGCAACACACTCGCTCGTTTTGAGTATGATTATGGTAAAGATATTATTTAGGAGAACTGGTATACTTGCGACTATGTACTTATTTTTCGACTGCTGGTATGATTGTACCGAAGCACTTTCCTCCAATGTCATGCCCGTGTAAAAGTACACTGTGACGCAAAATTCAACCTATTAATTCCAACAAATAAAAAATTACTTATCCCTGCCGAAGATACTCGATGAGAGGAGAAAAGTAATTTATGGATTTTGCTAAATTGGTTGCCGTTCGTGTTTTATGAGCATCTAAAATTTTGTCGCCAAATTCGATTTTGAGCACTTTTTTTGCAATTTTCGTATGGCCATATCTCGAAAAATGCTGTGAATTCACTTTTGATGTATTTAGCAAATTTTTGATCCGGTAAAATTTTGACTCTACAATTACCATGGGGAAATTGATTCATTTCATTTGCTGAGCTTCTTCTTCACCATCGTCGTCATCATTAATTTTATCATTGATGACTAAATGTGTTTCTGTTTCTGTTTCAGAAATGTCTTCAATCAATAAAAAAAGCGAAAAGACAGTGCATTTACTAACGGCTTCTTGGAATTTCAGGACAAGTGCATGATGAGTACTAAACTATTGGTTGGATAGCTTTGAAACGGGTCTAGATAAAATTTCCCTGGAATACTTGTGTGAGTGGGTATACTTCCCTTGGACCATCAAGGATAATTTCAGTTTGAAAATGAAAAGGATCCCCAGGTACCTTCTAACGCAAAATGCCGAAAGTGCCGATGAATGTCTACTTTTATATAATGTCAAGGTTTCAATATTTTATGAAGTCGAATTTTTCAAATAGCCAACATTTCCCATTTTGGCAAAAGTGCAACGTTGTCGTTTTCACATTTTCAATGAACCGAAAAATTTAATTTATACAAATTTTGAAAAAGTATACACTTTTTTGGTATGAATACCATTTAGCCTAATTAAATTAAGATTTTGTGTCGATTATGTTAGTTTAATTTTAAATCGTTTTATAATGAAGTGAACAATCAATGAATGTCTTTGTCTTTAATTAAATTTAAATCCATGAGCCATCCATGAGTGTCAGTTGACGTTTTGTATTTCAAATAATCAACTTCATAAAATTTCATCCAATTAATCATGAAGCAACATCGTTTCATTATAACTGGTAATAATTATTTCAAATGACAAATTGCCCAACGACTCAAGTAGATAACTTTTATGGTTTGCCTGTGTGATGTCCAAAGTGCTGGCAGGAGTCTCTTTTGTGGATGATAAATTATTTATGATATGAAAATCACAAATTAACACCAGCTTAAGGCTTTTCCAATGATTTGCTGGCCTAGTTCAAACATGCAAACAACCTTTGCTCGTTAACTTCCCAGCCGAGTTGTCTGCATATTATTTTTATTTTCCTTTTTTCACAAAGATTTTGATAAATGATGAATGTTTGTGTGTGAGGGCATTGATAATAATTTTATTATGAACAATATTACAAATATAAATATTAAATATGTTTTGTGGGTTATCATGATTATGTATCCAAATTTATTGAATGTTTTAGTGGTTATGGTCTATCATAAATATTATACATTTAAGAAATTTCAAAACCTACTAAATTTGAAATATATTCAAGTAAATTTGTAGAGGAATTTTATTTGAGAACAGTGATTTTTATACCTTCCACCCTAGGATGGGGGGTATTTTAACTTTGCCATTCCGTTTGAAAACACATCGAAATATTGCTCTAAGACCCCATAAAGTATATATTCTGGGTCGTGGTGAAATTCGGAGTCAATCTAAGCATGTCCGTCCGTCTGATGAAATCACGCTAACTTCCGAACGAAGCTATCGATTTGAAACTTGGCACAAGTAGTAGTTGTTGATGTAGGTCGAATGGCATTGCAAATGGGCCATATTGGTTCACTTTTACGTATAGCCCCCATATAAACGGACCTCCAGATTTGGCTTGCGGAGCCTCTATGAGAAGCATATTTCATTCGATCCGGCTGAATTTTAGTACAAGGTGTTGGTATATGGTCTCTAACAACCATGCAAAAATTGGTCCACATCGGTCCATAATTATATATAGGCCCCATATAAACCGATCCCCAGATTTGGCTTGCGGAGCTTCTAAGAGAAGCAAATTTCATCCGATCCGGCTTACATTTGGAACATGATGTTGGTATATAGTCTCTAACAACCATGCAAAAATCGGTCCACATCGGTTCATAATTATATATAGTCCCCACATAAACTTATCCCCAGATTTGGCTTGTGGAGCCTCTAAGAGAAGCAAATTTCATCCGATCTGGTTGAAATTTGATACGTGGTCTTAGTATATGGTCCCTAGCAACCATGCCAGAATTGGTCCATATCGGTCCATATTTATATATAGCCCTTATATAAACCGATCCCCAGATTTGACCTATGGAAGCTCTTGGAGGAGCAAATTTTTTCCGATCCGGTTGAAACTTAGTACGTGGTGTTAGTATATGATCTCTAACAACCATGCAACAATTGGTCCATATCGGTTCATAATTATATATAGCCCACATATAAACGATCCACAGATTTGACCTACGGAGCCTCTTCAAAGAGCAAAATTCATCCGATCCGGTTGAAATTTGGTACAGTTCGCTAGTGTATGGCTGATAACAACCATGCCTAAATTAGTCCGTATCGATCTATATTATATATAGCCCCCAAATAAACCGATCCCCAATCACAAAAAAAATCACGATTGCCACTCGAGTCAAAAATAATCAAAAATTTTATTGCCATAGAAAATTTTGTCAAAATTTGATTTCTATAGAAAATTTTGTCAACATTTTATGTCTTTAGGAAATTTTGTCAAAATATAATTTCTACACAAAATTTTGTCAAAAATTTATTTCTATAGAAAATGTTGTCAAAATTTTATTTCTATAGAAAATTTTGTCAGAATTTTATTTCTATAGAAAATGTATGAAGTTGGAGAGGAATATTTTTCAAAATCTTCCCAAACATCAAGAATTCTACCAACCTACCAAACAGTAAAAAATCTGTCATTTTTGGAAGACTCGTGTTCATAATTGTATATAGACCCCATATAAAGCGACCCCGATATTTCAATTCTGACTCTATAATTACCGCACAAAAGTTCATATCGGTTTGTAATTATTTAATCGACCTTTATTTTGTCTATTATATATCCCGCATGGACTAACTTACAATTTAGAAGATGATATTAAGAAGTATAAAGATACCTTGCCATCGGCCGCAACACAAGTAATTTAATTGTAGATGACCGTCTTTAGTAAAAGTTTCTACGCTATCCATGGTGGAGGGTACATAAGATTCGGCCTGGCCGAACTTAAGGCCGTATATACTTGTTTTACTTAATTGTGTTTCGTTAGCCGATTTACATTTAAAGCCTAGAGACCTTGTAGAAGTATACAAATGACCAACTATCATAAAACTTTTTTCGAGTGTGGTTCACTTTGGGTTTTGTGAACTACCCAAATTTATTCTGATAATTGGTTGATAGTTTTGCTGCAACTAGAGGATGCTGAAAAGAAATGTGGTAATTCCGAAACGTGCGTCCATCCAACCGTCTTGCAGTCTATAGGGCTTTGCCCAAATAAATTTGACAAACATTATTTTCCTCTGTTGGTTAAGCTACTCTTGTAGTTTAGTCAACGCAATAGTTTTAAAGCTGAGACCAAAACAACAAATATGATTGAAGTACAAACCAACAATAAAAAACAAAAACGGAAAATTTTCTTTCTATAGAAAATTTTGTCAAAATTTTATTTCTACAAAAAAATTTGTCAAAATGTTGTTTCTATAGAAAATTTTGTAGAATTTTTATTTCTATAGAAAAATTTTTCACAATTTTACATCTAAAAAAAATTTACTCAAAATTTTATTACTATAGATATTTTGGTCGAAATTTTTTTCTATAGAAAATTTTGTCAAAATTTTATTTATATAGAAAATTTTCTCAAAATTTTATTTCCATAGCAAATTTTCTCAAAATTTTATTTCGATAGCAAATTTTCTCAAAAATAAAATTTAAAAATTTTATTTCTATATCGAATTTTCTGAAAATTTTATTTCTATAGCAAATTTTCTCAAAATTTTGTTTCTTACTGATGCTCACTGATACTCACTGCTGAGACGAAAACTTGTAAAAATGACTCAAATTTTCCTCTACCTCTAATTCATATTTGTCGACTGATGAATCATAAATGCATTTTTGAAGAATTGCCTAAAAATTATTAATATTACAAATATTTCCCATATTTATACCCTGCGCCACACTGTGCCCTAGATTTTGTAGAAGTCTGACAAAATATTTTTAAGTATTGGTTAATGGGAACATAATAAACCTTATATAAAGGACTCAACAAATTTGAAGGATTTGAGAGATATTGTCGAAATGTAGATCTAAGTACAAAGTTGGGCAGTGTATATTATAGTCTGTCCCGCCCTACTTCAGATTTTCCTTATTCGGTTTTTACTACAATTGTGTTTCATTCCACAACGTTAGGTTTAAATTTTTCCAGTTGATAATTGTTGGTAAAAACGAGCTCGAGGTCTGTTGTTAAATTTCTATTTTTTATTTATTCAATATTTCGTCTTTTCATTGAAAGACTTCATCGGCAACATTTTTGAAAAGAACAAAAATAATACACCAACTGTGGAGTAAGTAGCTAACGACTCGGTGTCTGTTGCATTACTCAACTAAACATACAGACCTCGAGCTCGTTTTTATCAACAATTATCAATTGGAAAAGTACAAATACAGGTCGAATGTAATAAAAACATCCTTAATATAATGTTAGATTTAAATTTTAAGTATATAGATTTTGTAGAAGTGTATACAATTTTGTCTAAATCGGTTCAGATTCAAATTCATGCATATGGGAATATAAACCTCGCAACAAATTTAAAGGATTTGAGATGGTATCAATAATTTTGACCCACAATGTGTTGAAGGGTATAATACAATAAGCCCAGTTCGACTTTGAACTTTCTTTACTTGTCTATAAATACATATACCGAAGACTGTCGGTATCTGCTCATATTGTGATGGGTATTTATATTATTATTTTATTTATTAAACATTGGACCGACATTGCCTTAAATTTTGAAATATAGAGTTCAATTGGCATCAAATGTGAAATTAAGATCTTTTTTGCACACATAAATAAATACGATAATTTAATTACGGTACCCTCCACATATAGAACTACAAATTAGTGGTATTAAAATGAGATTTATTTATATTACCCGGAGTCGACTCCGGAAATGAAATATGATGGAGTCGGAGTCGAGCAAAATTGGCTCGACACCACAGCCCTCGTCGGTCCAGTTTACTCGAACTTAAGGTAACATCAAGAGATTTTAATTTTTGAGAAAACTCAATACAAATCCATACTAATTTTGAGACAACCAAAAAATTAATTAAGTTGGTAAATAGTGGTCCTTGTTTGTGATATAGCCCCCGTACTGTCCGTTACCTCGTTCTTAGTTCTTGACTGCTTCGAAGTGTAAATCCTTATCATGTGCCAATATTTTTAATATGGCCGCAATAGAGTTATTAGATGTGTGCACGTCAGTGAAATTTTACACGTGCTCACGCTCGATTTTTACGTTATGATTTACACACACTCCCTACATCCATACTCATAAACTTCTTTCAAATACTTGCATTCACTAATACATGTAGTTATACGGTTATGCTATACTTTAATTTCCCTTTAAATAAATACAAATCAATAACAAATATCTGTTTTTATAAGTCTTTTAACTTGGTGGCTGAAATAAATTATTTCCGAATTCGATTATACCTACTAATGGAAATAGTCCACGGGACCGAATGATGAAGGTAGCTATAACCGATGTCGTCAGCAGACCCAACCAACACCATATGAGATATTGCCAACTGGTAGTTGCTACAACTGCCAAATGTGCCAACCTTCTTTTGGCAGTTGTAGCAACTATAAATTCGATTGTCACAACCAATCTGTATGTTATATGGCCGTAAGTTCGGCCAGGCCGAATCTTATATACCCTCCACCATGGATTGCATAGAAACTTGTATTAAAGACAGTCATACACAGTCGAATTACTTGGGTTGCGGTAAAACTTGCCGATGGCAAGGTATCTTAAAACTTCTTAAAATTGTAAGTTAGTCCATACTGGGTATATATTAAACAAAAGAGGCAAAAAAGGAAATTAAATTTTGACAAAATTTTCTATAGCAATAAAATTTTGACAAAATTTACTATAGAAATAAAATATTGACATAATTTTGTAGAGTAATAAAATTTTGACAAAATTTTCTTTAGAAATAAAATTTTGACGAAACTTTCTATAGAAATAAAATTTTGGTAGATTATTTTGGGGGTCGACCATATATAACTATAGACCGATAGTGACCAATTTTGGCATGATTGTTAGCGGCCATATACTAGCGCAATGTACCAAATTTCACCACTTACCAAATTTCAACTGGATCGGATGATTTTTGCTCCTCCAATAGCTCCGGAAGTCAAATCTGGGGTTCGGTTTAAATGGGAGTTATATATAATTAAGGCCAGTATGGACCAATTTTTGCATGGTTGTAAGAGACCATATGCTAACGCCATGTACCAAATTTCAACCGGATCGGGTGAAGTTTGCTCTCCCAAGGGGCCCCGGAGGTCAAATCTGGGGATCGGTTTATATGGGGGCTACATATAATTATGGACCGATATGGACCAACTCTTGCTCCTCCAAGAGGCTCCTGAGGTCAAATCTGAGTATAGGTTTATATGGGGGCTATATATAATTATGAACCGATGTGGACCAATTTTGGCATGGTTGATAGGGACCATATACATTGGCGGAGCTAGAAATTTTCTCTGGGGGGGGCTATGCCCCCCCCCAGACACCCTTCACAATTTTGTCGAAATTTCCGAAGCGATAAATTACGCCTATTGATAAAACTATACATCCACAATTTTATTGCGGTGTTAAAGGCAATATGCAGCAAAATCAATCAAAAACAAAAAAAAACTCAATCACAAAAATTAGTTGTATCAATTAATTTTTTAATTGGCTTTGATGATTGATACTATCATTTTTTTTATTGAATACATTTCAATTAAAAACAAGTAAGTAAAGTCTAAAGTCGGGCGGAACCGACTATATTATACCTTTCAACACTATGTAGACAAACATTTGTGTTACCATCTCAACTACTTAAAATTTGCTGGGAGCTATACAAGGTTTGCATTTCCAGATACAAATACTTTTAATGGAAACAATTTTTTGTACTTCTACAAAAACTCTAGAATTAAAATTTAAATCGGCTAACGCCCTGGGATGATACACAATGTTAGTAAAAAATATGGGAAATATGAAGCGAGAGAAATTTTAATGCAATTGTACAAAAGAGATTTATGATTTTTCAGGCGATACATATGTATTCGAGATATAGGACAATTAGAGTAATATTTACAATTTTTGCTACTCAGCAGTGGCGATTTTACAAGGATATTGGTTAGATCTCGCCAAGATATGTGTAGGGCGACTTGGAGCCTTATTTAAAACTCATCCGTTTTGTGGAAATTTTGGCATTGCAGTGTGTAGGATATGGCTAAGATATGGGGAAATCATCACAGAATTTTGTGTAAACTGTGAGAATTTTGGCCATATTTGTATTCTCTGTGGAAACTATCCAGTCAATTGGAGGAAAATCCCATTGAAAATGGGTCTAAAATATGAAACAGTCGACCATATTTCCCCAACTCTGTTGTACGTATATATGGGAGCTATATACAACCTGAACCAATTTTGACTTAATTTGGCATGCATAGTTAGAATAATAATTCTGCTATCTATGCGAAATTTCACGTAAATGGGAGTATAACTTTGGGCCCCCTGGTCATATGAGTGCAAATCGGACGGGAGATATATATGGGAGCCATATCTAAATCTGAATCGATTTCAACCAAATTTGGCACAATTACCTATACTACTAAACGTACTCCTTGTGCGAAATTTGAAGCAAATCACGGCAAAACCCTGGATTTTGAGGCCATATAAGTTCAAATCGGACGAAAGATATATATGGGAGCTATATCTAAATGTGAACCGATTTCAATCAAGTGTACCAAGCATTGGTAGAATGCCAATTCTACCCTCTGTGCAAAATTTCATGAAGATCGGTAGTAAACTTTGGGCTCTGTGGTCATATGAGTCTAAATCGGACGAAAGATATATATGGTAGCTATATCTAAATCTGAACCGATTTGGCTGATATTTTGCAAGATTTGCGAGATTCATTAAATATTTGGATGTACAGTATTTCAAGAAAATCGGTTGATAAACACGCTAACTATGACCACATCGTAGATAATTATATATGGCAGCTATATCTAAATCTGAACCGATTTTTTTCCAAAACCAATAGCAATTGTCTCTGTCTCAAGAAACGGCCCTATGCCAAATTTGAGGACGATCGGACTTAAATTGCGAGCTGTACTTTGTGCACAAAATAACATATACAGACAGACGGACGGACAGACAGACAGACAGACGGACATCGCTAAATCGACTCAGATTTTAATTCTTACCCGATCGGTATACTAAAAGATGGGTTTATGACCACTATTTCTTGGCGTTATATACAAATGCACAAACTTATTATACCCTGTACCACAGTCAGGGTTGGCCTGTCACAAACTGTAACTTTTGCGACATACATTTGCGACGGTATAATACGTATGTCGCAAAAGTCGTAAACCTACTGTAAAAACCTAATTTTGAATAGAAGAAATCCTGAACATTTTTTAATTTAGTTTGACAGCATTCGCTGTGAGTTTCTGCAGAAATTTGTGAAAATTTTTCCACGGTCAAGCCTATTTTCTTAGGTGGTATCGAAATTCCCGTTGGTGAGTGTGCAAAATACCTTGGGGTTATATTGGACAGGAGACTGAACTTAAAGCTAAGAAAGGATGAGAAAATCCACGGTTACCCTGTACTCGTGCAAAAGCCAATAGGGAATTGAAACCGAAATTTGTGAACATTCCTAAGAATTGAAACTTCTTCGCGCATACCATCGTCTTGCATATCATCGAATTCGCTGCCTAGCTGATGCGACTAAAGTATTTTGAGTTTGCGACTTTTGTTACTTTTTCTACATTTACGACGTGTATGTGACGTTTACAACTTTGCGACAGTCGCAAACCTAAAAAAATTTGATACAGACCATCTCTGACCACAGTAGTGGTGAAGGGTATAATTAATTAGATCAATTAATTTCATGGTTGAAGACAAAAAATATTTTATTGTGTGTGGGAGCCGGTTCCACGACACCGCTATAAATAATCAAATAGCAACTTACCATTATTTAATATAACAAAAAATAAAAGCATTGCTTTAAGTATGTGTTTGAAAAATATTTTATTTAAAATGTGTGTTTTAAAACAGGACTAGAAATCATAAAGCAAAACATAAACTTAACATATTCATCGTGTATAAAAAATACTAAGAATAAAAAATTAAATAAAAGGCAAAAAATAAATTGAATACTATAAAACGTCTATCTTCGATTAGTTTTTAAAAATTCTGTGAGAACAGAATACAACGAAGCAACTGTTGAGAGCAGCGGTGCCAACTCTGTGGATTTTTCGTGATTTTGACGATTTTAGATGGTAAATTGGGCATGTGACGATTCATGATTTTAATCAACGTAGTTATAAATTGACTATTTTTGAAAATGTGCGTCTCAAGTTTCCTTTTAGTGTTTTTATTACGTGTTTTTAGTTGTAATGTAAATATCAATACTAAAAAATATGCTTAACATACTCTCTCTGCCACAATCTTAATTGGATTAAACACATCGCAAAGCTTGAATTAAAATATAAAACAACTGTAGCTTTGATTATTCTGGGGGGGGCAAGAACTATTCTGGGGGGGGCATAGCCCCCCCCAGCACCCCCCTAGCTACGCCAATGACCATATACCAACATCATCTACCAAATTTCAGCCGGATCGGATGAAATTTGCTTCTCTTTGAGGCTCCGCAAGCCAAATGTGGGGATCGTTTTATATGGGGGCTATATATAATTATAGACCGATGTGGACCAATTTTGCATGGTTTTTAGAGACCATATACCAACACCATGTACCAAATTTCAGCCGGATCGGATGAAATTTTCTTCCCTTAGAGGCTCCGCAAGCCAAATCGGGGGATCGGTTTATATGGGGGCTATATATAATTATGGGCCGATGTGGACCTGTTTTTGCATGGCTGTTAGAGACCATATACTAACACCATGTACCAAATTTCAGTCGGATCGGATGAAATTTGCTTCTCTTAGAGCAATCGCAAGCCAAATTTGGGGGTCCGTTTAAATGGGGGCTATACGTAAAGGTGGACCGATATGGACCAATTTTTGCATGGTTGTTAAATACCATATACTACCATCATGTACCAAATTTCAGGCGGATCAGATAAAATTTGCTTCTCTTAGAGGCTCTGCAAGCCAAATCTGGGGATCGGTTTATATGGGGGCTATATATAATTATGGAACGATGTGGACCAATTTTTGCATGGTTGTTAGAGACCATATACCAACACCTTGTATTTAAATTTAGCCGGATCGAATAAAATATGCTTCTCTTAGAGGCTCCGCAAACCAAATCTGGGTGTCCGTTTAAATGGGGGCTATACGTAAAAGTGAATCGATATGTCTCATTTGCAATACCATCCGACCTACATCAATAACAACTACTTGTGCCAAGTTTCAAGTCGATAGCTTGTTTCGTTCGGAAGTTAGTGTGATTTCAACAGACGGACGTACGGACATGCTTAGATAGACTCAGAATTTATATACTTTATGGGGTCTTAGAGCAATATTTCGATGTGTTACAAACGGAATGACAAAGTTAATATACCCCCATCCTATGGTGGAGGCTTGTCCGTTTCGGAATCAGCCAAAGGATTCCGAAACGGACAAGCCTCCGGTAGAGTCAGCAGTGAAAAAATCTCCTAGCGAAGCCGAAGGAGACATAAAACCTGCAGACTATGGCGAAAATCATATGCGGGAAGTTTCTACAGGCTCAAGCCTCACCAAACTGAACTGCGGATTGTTGCGAGAGTCACCGAGATCTGTGAAGCGGAAGCCCTTGATGACTCAATTGAAGCGGCTGATGTGACGGTGGTTGAAAATTTGGATGGTTCTACGGTTCCTCCAGATAAATCTTCACCATTGTAAGGCCGATTGTGCTGCCTTAAAAGTTCTCCTGATGAAAGGAGACATAGATATAGTTCTTATTCAAGAACCATACATATATAAGAACAAGATCTGTGAATTAAGCACTCCGGGTTTCAAACTTTTGCATAATACCGGTAACGATATAAATCGAGCATGTATAATTGCTAAAAACGAACTAAACTTGTTTCTGCTTCCTTCATTGAGCAATGCAGACACTGTCGTAGCCAGTCTAGAGATATCCACATGCAAATATTGGGTATCTTCGGTCTACATGGGACATGATAGGGAGATGCCACCCTGTGCCGTTAAGACCTTAGGTGAGGAGTCACTAAAAACAAAGACAAAACTGATTATGGGATGCGATGCAAATGCACGTCATAGTATTTGGGGAAGTAGTGATACTAATGCAAGGGGAGAGTCGCTAATAGAGTTTATTTTGCGTACTAACCTGGTAGTTTGCAATAAGGGAGATGCACAAACCTTCGTCACCAGGAACAGACAAGAGGTTTTGGACGTCACGATGACCTCTCCGGAACTGAATGATAAGATATCTGAGTGGCAAGTTTTGAGGGAACATGGCTTCTCAGATCATCGCTACATCAGTTTCAGATTGGCTGTTCGTACTTCAAAGACCATATTTCCGCCAAGTGTTAGGAAAGCTGATTGGAATAGGTATAGGGAATCGTTCAATTTGATGATACCGGAAATGCCGGAGACAAATATGAGCATTGTGCAAGATATCGAACACGCAGTGGAGCGGATTACTAAGGCCTTCAACATTTCACTGAAAGCTGCTTGCCCTAGAGGAAAGCCAAGGGGAAAAAATCGGCCGCCATGGTGGACTATGGAGTTAAGTAATATGAGGAAATCCTGCAGGAAGCTCTTTAACAAAGCAAAGTCCACAAGAGCTCCGGAGGATTGGGACACTTACAAGATAAATCTGAGAGAATATAAACGAGAACTGAGAAGGTCTCAACAAAACTCTTGGGATGATTACTGTAGCAGTATTGAGAATACGTCAGAGGCTTCCAGACTACGGAAGGTGCTAGCATCCACCCACTCCGCTTCAGGTTTTATTAAAACGTCGGAGGGCAATTGGACAACGTCCAGTGAGGAGACGTTGGAGGTAATTTTGGACACACACTACCCTGGAAATCAGACGGTTGAACCATGTTCCGGCGGTGTAACAGAGGCTCAGCGATCATTTCCTATCGAGGAAATTGTGTCGGAATCTAGAATAAAATGGGCTTTAAATAGCTTTGGACCATTCAAATCCCCCGAACCTGATGGAATTACTCCGGCGGAGTTACAGGCAGTGGCTGGAAGAATTATCCCCTGGTTGACGGTGATATATAAACGATGTGTAAACTTAGCATATATTCCAGAAAAGTGGAGGGAAACAAAAGTCGTCTTCATACCTAAAGCAGGAAAAGCCTCTCACTCGAGTGCGAAGGATTTCCGACCAATCAGCTTATCCTCATTCCTACTTAAGACCCTGGAGAGGATGATAGACATGTATCTTAGAACTAGCGTGGATTCAAGTATGCTCTCGAAACGAGAGCATGCATACTCGAAGGGCAGGTCTACTGAGACCGCATTGCATGAACTAGTCAGCTTTATTGAAAGCTCACTATATGTCAAAGAATACACAATCGTGGCGTTTCTAGACATCGAAGGGGCGTTCAATAATGTCCATCCGAGCTCGATATTAAATGGACTGACAACTCTGAATGTTGTTCCAGGTATACTTAGGCTGTTAGACAAACTTCTAATAAAGAGACGTATTTCAGCCACACTAGGGCAAGCAAACATACAAAGGTATGTGAACAGAGGCACTCCCCAAGGAGGAGTTCTATCACCTCTTCTTTGGAATGTTGCTATAAACAACCTTCTGGTTTCCCTAGAAAAAGAAAGGATAAAAGTGGTGGCATACGCAGATGATGTGGCGCTAGCAGTCAGGGGAAAATTCCCATCCACAATCAGAGATATTATACAGAGAGCTCTCCGGATGACTGAGAAATGGGCGAAAGATAATGGTCTTGGTGTAAATCCAGCAAAGACAGAACTAGTCATGTACTGCAAAGATCACAAAACTCCCACTCTTAGGCCCATTTCCTTAGGGGGTACTGAAATTCCCTTTGGTGAGTGTGCAAAATACCTTGGCGTTATGAAGCTGAATTTTAGGCTTAATATTGAAGAGAGGGCGAGAAAAGCCACGGTAGCTTTGTACTCGTGCAAAAAGGCAATAAGGAACAGGTATATACGGCCGTAAGTTCGGCCAGGCCGAAGCTTATGTACCCTCCATCATGGATTGCGTAGAAACTTCTTCTATACACTGCCATCCACAATCGAATTACTTAAGTTGCGGTAACGCTTGCCGATGGCAAGGTATCTTAAAACCTCCTAACACCATCTTCTAAATTGTATGTAAGTCCATACGTGGTATATATTAAATCAAAAAAGATCGATCCAATACGTATATAATTCAGTTTGACAAAGTAGGCATAAAATTTGGACAAAATTTTCTACAGAAATAAAATTTTAACAAAATTTTCTATAGAAATAAAAATTTTGACAAAATTTTCTATGGAAAGAAAATGTTGACAAACATTTCTACAGAACTAAAATGTTAACAACATTTTCTATAGAAATAAACTTTTGACAAAATATTCTATAGAAATAAAATCTTGGTAGATTATTTTTGGCTCGAGTGGCAACCATGATTATGAACCGAATAAAATTTGAACAAAATTTTCTATAGAAATAAAATTTTGACAAAATTTTCTATAGAAATAAAATTTTGACAATGATGAAAATTTTATGATGAACCAAATAAAATGTTAACAAAATTTTCTCTAGAAATAACATTTTGACAAAATTTTCTATAGAAATAAAATTTTTGACAAAATTTTCTATACAAATAAAATTTTGGTAGATTATTTTTGGCTCTAGTGGCAACCATTTTGGTATGGTTGTTAGCGACCATATACTAACACCACGTTCCTAATTTGAATCGGATCGGATGAATTTTGCTCCTCCAAGAGGCTCCGGAGGTCAAATCTGGAGAACGTTTTATATGGGGGCTATATATAATTATGGACCGATATGGACCAATTCTGGCACGGTTGTTAAAGATCATATACTAACACCATGTTCCAAATTACAACCGGATTGGATGAAATTTGCTTCTCTTGGAGACTTCGCAAGCCAAATCTGGGGATCGGTTTATATGGGGGCTATATATAATTATGGACCGATGTGGACCAATTTTTGCATGGTTAGTAGAGACCATATACCAACATCATGTACCAAATTTCAGCCGGATCGGATGAAATTTACCTCCCTTTTAGGCCCCGCAAGCCAAATCTGGGGATCGGTTTATATGGGGGCTATATATAATTATGGACCGATGTGGACCAATTTTTGCATGATTGTTAGAGACCATATACCGACACCATGTACCAAATTTCAGCCGGATCGGATGAAATATGCTTCTCTTAGAGGCTCCACAAGCCAAATCAGGGGATCGGTTTATATGGGGGCTATATATAATTAAGGACCGATATGGACCAATTTTTGCATGGTTGTTAGAGACCATATACCGACACCATGTACCAAATTTCAGCCGGATCGGATGAAATATGCTTCTCTTAGAGGCTCCACAAGCCAAATCTGGGGATCGGTTTATATGGGGGCTATATATAATTATGGACCGATGTGGACCAATTTTTGCATGGTTGTTAGAGACCATATACCAACACCATGTACCAAATTTCAGCCGGATCGGATGGAATTTACCTCCCTTTTAGGCTCCGCAAGCCAAATCTGGGGATCGGTTTATATGGGGGCTATATATAATTATGGACCGATGTGGACCAATTTTTGCGTGATTGTTAGAGACCATATACCAACACCATATACCAAATTTCAGCCGGATCGGATGAAATATGCTTCTGTTAGAGGCTCCACAAGCCAAATCTGAGGGTCCCTTTATATGGGGGCTATACGTAAAAGTGGACCGATATGTCCCATTCAATACTGTCCGACCTACATCGATAACAACTACTTGTGCCAAGTTTCAAGTCGATAGCTTGTTTCGTTCGGAAGTTAGCGTGATTTCAACAGACGGACGGACGGACGGACATGCTTAGATCGACTCAGAATTTCACCACGACCCAGAATATATATACTTTATGGGGTCTTAGAGCAATATTTCGATGTGTTACAAACGGAATGACAAAGTTAATATACCCCCATCCTATGATGGAGGGTATAAAAAGTGGGGACTAAGACCAAAAATTGTGCATTGGCTATACACGGCAGTAGTTAGACCTATAATGCTATATGGTGTTGTAGTCTGGTGGCCGGCACTTCAGAAACCGACTTGTTTAGATAAAGTTCAGTGTATGGCGTGCTTATGTATCTCAGGCGCATTTAGTAAGACAGGAACAGACTCCCTTAATGTCATGCTACATCTATTGCCTTTAGACATTTTGGCCAAACAGTCAGCTGCAACAACGGCTGTGCGGTTGACCGAGCTATCGCTGTGGTTGGAAAAAATGTACGGTCATAGTTCGGTCCTCAAAGTAATGCCAGATGTGCCTAACGTAGTGGATTACACCCTGGCAAAACCACTTTTCGACAAAAAGTTTGAAACTCTAATTCCCAACATTGAGGCGTGGTGTACACAGACCCCGGGGAATAAAAGATATATAGATTTCTATACTGATGACTCCAAATTGAATGGACAAGTGGGGTTCGGAGTATATTCTAAAGATCTGGAAATTCGAATAGCGAAAAGATTACCTGATCACTGTAGTGTTTTTCAGGCTGAAATATTGGCAATAAGAGAGGTGGTGAATTGGCTGAGAAGTAATGTTCCAACAAATATTGGCATTAATATATACTCAGACAGTCAACCTGCAATAAAATCCTTGGACTCTGTGTTCCTTAACTCGAAAATGGCCATAGACTGCTGCAAATCTCTCAACGATATGGCTGAGCAGTACAATATTCACCTAATATGGGTGCCTGGCCATAGGAACATACCGGGGAACTGCGAAGCGGATGAGTTGGCAAGGCTAGGAACTACCGTACATATTCCAGGGGAACTAGAATCTGTTGGTATGCCCCTGGCTAACTTCAAGCTCATGCTGCGTGAGAAGGCTGTTATGATGGCAAATGTTCGACGGGAGAATTGCAAGGGCTGTAACGACACCAAGCAAATATGGCCCCATTTAAACTTAAACCGCACACTAGATATGCTAGTGTTCTCAAGGCGTCAGATACAACTCCTGATATCTGCTATAACGGGTCGCTGCCTGATAGGCGAATTTGCAAAAACTATAGGTGTGAAGTATAATGACTATTGTATAAGCTGTCATGATGTGGAGGAAAAGAAATCAATTAAACACCTCTTGTGTGAGTGTCCTGCTTTTTGTGTAAGGCGTAAGCGAATTTTAGGAGCATATAGCTTTAGATTACTGGCTGACCTGGAAAACGTTAACTTAAGCAGTTTGTTAATATTTTTGAAGCAATCTGGTTGGTTCCACAAAAGTAAATAATAGAGAAGGTTCAGTGGTTAAGAGTAGAAGTGCCCATATATAATAGGTACTTTTAGTTAATGTGGTATCACAATGGACTGAATAGTCTAAGTGAGCCTGAAAATTAATCGGGCTGCCACTTTAACCTAACCTAACCATGGTGGAGGGTATAAAAATAGCATCATCATGTTTACAATAATTTTATACATTGCCTCGGTTTTGGAATTTCAAGAACGACTTGAATTGTTAACAATTGGTAGGAAAAAAGCTTTTGATTAAAATATATATTTTTTCGGATCGGAGCGGTTTTTCTTTTGGAAAATGCTCAGCTATGGGTTTTATAAATATTGCCCCGCTCCGGCAAAAAAAGGGTTCGGAGCGGAATCCTGGGTAGAACTTTCTACTCAATCCATGGTGGAGGGACATAAAATTCGGCCTGGCTGTACTTACGGCTTTATTTGCTTGTAAGAATTAATAAAATGGTACAAATTATTTAAATTGTGTCGAAAAATTCTAGAAAAAATGCGAATTTTTGAAAATATTTAAGTTCAAAGTTTTCAAGCAAGCGTCAGAATGCATTAAAAATCATAAAATATGACAAAAATTCGAATTACACTTTAAGAAGTGATGCAAATTCAGTGCAACAGCTGTTGAAATTGTGGACTTATGTCCGATGAAACCCCCATGTTAAATTCAACGCTTCTGCGCCAATTTCGCACCACTTCCGGATCCACAAAGAACATGTTCACTATTTTGGTGGCGACGCTTTTGTTTTGCTGGGTAGTGTATGCGTTCCATGCTGGTGGATCCGATATATAATATACTGATTTAATTTAAATTTCTTATCACCAACATGTGGAAAAACTTTTAAGATATAAATGCACATAATCACTCTATTTTTAGTCAAAAAATGGAAGTGTAAATGGACATGAATATTTCGTCATTAAAATCGCATAAATTTTATTATGGACATTTGTCATTTAACACTATCTAGTTGGAAAAGTTGAGAAACATAAAAAAATTGTAGTTGTAAATATCTGAGTTTGTACGAAAATCACGATTTTTACACTTTATGTAAAAACTTTAAAAGAAAAGAGCAGATTCTTCAGGAAAAATTTTTTTCTTTTTAACAAGCATACACAAAACATCCTTGGTAAGCATTTTCAGAATTTATGAAATTATTAAAACAAAAAAAAAAAAACTTTGCCATACTGATGGAATCGCATGTGCCATAAGTGTTGAATAAGCTGCTTGTGAACATTTTCCATTGGACTAAAACTGTTTTGCTCATCTCAAAACTTTAACAATATGTTGTACTATATTGTTTATATCATTCGGTAAGAAAAAGTTCATTAAAGACAATTTTTTAAGACAGAAATTCAAAACTTTGTCTTTGGAGTTATATCAGCCACACATGAAGAGTATGTGCGGAAAAGCAGAGCAAGGCAATCATTTAATGTCATTGTCTTTAGTAGCAATTGTTAAGCTTAAAACACCACTACTGAACAATTCCATTTAATGAATGAAATTATGTTTTTTTTTTGTTTTTATTTTGGTTTTCCAACAACGACATGTGTGCAAGTCAATTGAAAAAATCGGTTTCATTTTTTTTTTGCGGCTTTTCACAATGGAAACCCTTGTCATGGTAACGAAAATCTTAAGCTACCCAGTCAAAGGCAAACTTTGTTTGGAGAGATTATATGAGAATGTAGTAAAGGTAATGACATTTCCATATATCAACATTAATAAATATGAATTTACATATGTATATATGTAAATGGTGTTTATAGACAATAACATGGATATCAATAAATGTTTATGTCATACACACATATAAAACAAGCATAAGCGATTCTAGGTTTAGCTGAGACGAATCTCGTATACCTTCCGCGATGGATTGAAATCTTTATAATCTATTGAGAAAATATATACTAAAAGATTTTGACCTTCCCTTATGGATTCCGGTATTGATTCCGGGCTTCTTCACTCAAAAAAAGTGAACCCTCCATTTCACTAAAGCCAATTTAACTTTATTATAGTTCGTGGAATTATTAAGTTTGGAGAAATTTTCCTTTACTCTAATAATTTTTTGTGTACGTTAAATGAACTAAAAAAAAGTATATACGGCCGTAAGTTCGGCCAGGCCGAATCTTATGTACCCTCCACGGTGGATTGCGTAGAAACTTCTACGAAAGACTGTCATCCACAATCGAATTAATTGGGTTGTGGCATCTTAAAACTTCTTAACATCGTTTTCTAAATTGTGAGTTAGTCCACACGTGGTATACATTAGACAAAAAAGGTATGTATAGGTAAGTCTACAAATAGTTACGAATCGATATGGACTTTTCCACGGTACGTAGAGAGCCACAATTGAAATATGGGGATCGCTTATATATGGGCTATATACAATTATGAACTTGATATGGACCAATTTTTGTGTGATTGGGAATCGATTTATCTGAGGGCTATATATAACTATAGACCGATATGGACTTAGTTAGGCATGGTTGTTAATGGCACAATGTACCAAATTTCAACTGACTCGGATGAAATTTGCTCCTCCAAGTGGCTCCAAAACCAAATCTCGGGATCGGTTTATATGGGGGCTATATATGATTATGGACTGATATGGACCACTTTTGGCATGGTTGTTAAATATCATATACTACCACCACGTACCAAAATTTCAACCAGATCGAATGAATTTTGCTTCTCCGAAAGGCACCGGGGGTCAAATCTGAGGATCGGTTTATATGGGGGCTGTATATAACTATGGACTGATATGAACCAATTCCTGCATAGTTATTGGATACAATATACTAACATCACGTACCAAATTTCAACCGAATCGTATGAATTTTGCTCTTCCAAGCGGCTCCGGAGGTCAAATCTGGGGATCGGTTTATATGGGGGCTACATATAATTATTGACCAATTTCGACCAATTTTTGCATTGGTGTTTGAGGCCATATATTAACACCACGTACCAAATTTCAACTGAATCAGATGAATTTTGTTCTTCCAAGAGGCTCTGGAGGTCAAATCTGTTGATCGGTTTATATGGGGGCTATATATAATTATTGACAGATATGGACCAATTTTTGCATGGTCATTACACGCTCACAAAAAATCGCTTCTGTAACATATACTCCCAAACATATTTTGCTTCAATCATATACATTTTGGGGTATTGCCCAAACATTTATATGTTTGATCTCTTCCAATATATAATATGTTTGAAAGCATATTGGTCTAAACAATATATGTTTGGGTAGTCTAAGTTCCAAGCATTTTGTATTTTTGCATCCAAATTCAATAATGTTGTCTTCCAAAAAACAATATGTTATTATGTGAACATATAATATGTTTGGAAGCATTTTGCACCCAAAAATATTATATGCTTAAAAAAAAATCTCCCAAACAATATTGTGCTCAAAATTTTATTTATTTATTTATATATTTACAATCATAATGAATTATGAAAATAAACAGGTAATATAGGTGCTAACAACATAGGTTTTCGACCTGAATGCTCAAAATTTTGTTTCTGCCCAATTGTATATTGCCCGACATCTTTCTCACTTCCACGAGATTTTTTAGTTCTTAGCACCTTTTTCTGTAATACAAACATTGTAGAAGAAATTATTCAATTTTATTTCAATTTTACCTTTTGCCGGACGGGGATTCGAACAGCGGACCACACAGTTTGTAAGGATCAAAGAAGTAGCTGATCAATTGCCCAAGGAAAAATAAAATGTTAATTTTGTAATAACAAGAAACAAGCACCAACTTAATTCAATATCGCTCCCTGTTAAATAGCGCTCCAAGCTACTAAACACATATATGTTTATAGGTTATTTCTAAATTAATATATGTTTGCATCCAAGCATATTAAATTTACAAACATTTTATGTCCCAAACATAATATGTTCTAACATATTAACATATATGTCCCAAACATGTTATGCCAGTTTATGAACATTATATGCTTGCACTCAAAAATATTGTGTTTAAAAATTTGTGTTCCAAACATATAATGTTTATAGCCAAACATATGAAAAACAGTCTTTTTCAACCGTGTAGAGACCATATACATACTAACACCATGTACCAAATTTCAGCTGGATCGTATGAAATTTGCTTCTCTTAGAGGCTCCGGAGATCAAATCGGAGGATCGGTATATATGGGGGCTATATATAGTTATTGACCGATGTGGACCAATTTTTGAATACTTGTTAGAGACCATATACCAACACCATGTACCAAATTTCAGCCGGAGCGAATGAAATTTGCTGCTCTTAGAGGGTCTGCAAGACAAATTGGGGGGTCCGTTTATATGGGGGCTATACGTAAAAGTGGACCGATATGGCCCATTTGCAATACCATCCGACCTACATCAATAACAACTACTTGTGCCAAGTTTCAAGTCGATAGCTTGTTTCGTTCGGAAGTTAGCGTGATTTCAACAGACGGACGGACGGACATGCACATATCGACTCAGAACTTTACCACGACCCGGAATATATATACTTTATTGGGTCTTAGAGCAATATTTCGATGTGTTACAAACGGAATGACAAAGTTAATGGTGGAGGGTATAAAAATTGCTTCCTAGAAGCAAGTACACAAAACCCAAATTCCTTACTTGTATTCTCCGCTTCTTTGGCTCGGAATCAATACCAAAATTTTCAAAGTAAAGACAAAATCTTTTGTACCGGGCATACTTTTTGTCAGTGTGTGTGCCAAATATGGTTCAAATCGTATAGGTACGCCAGATTTGTGAAATATGGTGGAAAATTTCATGTGTTACACCCATTTGCAACAGGATTTTACTCGATTTGACTTGATATTTTACACAGAGAATAGAGAGAATATAAGCGTGGCGAATTTGATACAAATCGGTTCTAATTTAAACAAAAGCTTCCATATACCCACAATTTTACAGAATTCTTTGATATTTTCCCCATATTTTATATCCTAAATACTGTAATGACTGACTTTGTATAGAACGATGAAGATTTAGATAAAGCTTTTACTTGTGTAAATGTCGCCCGATCTGTCCAAATTGGAGACATTATTTGAAACCAAATTTTTTACTAACATTTTCTTTCGTCCCAGCACCCTCAAAAATAAAATCGCTTCTGTAACATATACCCCAAACACATTTTGCTTCAAGCATATATATTTTCAGAATTGGTCCAAACAAAATATTGTTTGTATTGTTCAAACATATTATGTTTCACCTTAGGGCATACAGTGGTAGTTAAAAATTTTAATGAAATTTTCTTTATGTATATATTTTTAAGGCGCCAATTGGTTATTTCCATTATTTTACTTCCAGTATACTCTCTAGGTCTCTCTTTCTAAACACATATATGTTTATAGGATATTTCCAAATTAATATATATATGCATCTAAGCATATTATATTTACAAAAATTTTATGTCCCAAACATAATATGTTCTAACATATCAACAAACATGTCCTAAACATGTAATGCTAGTTTATGAACATTGTACGCATGCACTTAAAAATATTGTGTTAGAAAATTTGAGTTCCAAACATATAATTTTTACGCCCAAACATATGAAAAACAGTATTTTTCGTCCGTGAGGACGTTAAACGAATTTAAATTTTATGTCTAGAGATTTTTTATAAGTGTAAAAAACTTTGTCAAAATCTGTTAAGATTTAAATTTATTTATATCGGAATATAATCTTTTATATAGCTCCCGACAAATTTGCAGGATTTGAAACAATTTCGGCCTATAAAGTGGTGAAGGGTATAATATAGTCATTAAATTTTTAATTGAATCTTCTTGCACTGAAAAAAAACAGTGGTGGGTTCACATGAAAAAAATTAGTTTAATTTTAGAAAATTTTGATTATTTTTTTTTAACTAAACAGTGTTAAAAACGCGGACATCATGATAATTGTATAAAAATAAGTAAATATTTTTGGACAAATTCAAGAAATTTTTTGACATAATTAATGTCTTTAGTTCCATACGAAGTTCACGATGAACGCATTTTTAGTGAAATATACAAACTCAAAAAAATAATGAACTATTTTGTGAGAAGTACGAATTTAGTAAATTTTTATGCTTCATTTCTCTAAAATTTTTCTAGTTAATTTAACTAATTAGTTAATTTAATTAGAGTAAAGGAAACCTTCTCCAAACATAATATTTTCATGAACTAAAATAAAGTTAAATTGGCTGAAATAGAGGGTTCACTTTTATTTTTATTTTTTTGAGTGTAAAATTCAATTAAAAATTTGAATCAAAAAATATCAGCGGACGGTGCGATTATTATTGCAATATGTAGCAAATGAAATGACAATCTTATTATACCTTCCATTCCATGGTGAAGTAAGTAAAATGTAATCATGTAGAACATATTGGAAATCTTGTAAACGTATTTATTTATGTCCATACAAAACATATGCATATATACATATGTATACGTACTCGTAACTATATATGGTAATAAGTTTTATTAATAAATGTCTCTGATTATAATTCAGTGAAGTGAAAAGGTTTATGAACATTCACAGGACAATCAAATAGAATGGACTCCTGAAGTACATTCAAATGTTAGGAGGTGCTAGAATATAGCAAACGATTTTAATGGCAAGTCTAAAATAATAAATTGGTATTTTAATAAGTATATACAGTAGGAAGTTCGGCCGGGCCGAATCTTAAATACCCACCACCATGAACCAAATATTAGGGTTTCCTTTGAAATTTCAGGAGGGCTTGAGGACTTGAGGACACTTCCCGAAGATAAATTTAAAAATTTCACCTATGAGGACTATATCAGATTCTGGATTTATAAGAACCATTTTTGTTTGAGTTTTAGAGGAATCATTAACATCTCTTGTAAGTGTGCAAGAAAATTATAAAATAACAGATTTAAATCTGTAGATTTTCACCCGAGTAGTAAAATCTGGAAATTTTACATTGAGTTTCAAGCAATTTTTATGATCAGTGCGCCTTCTATACCCTTAAGAAGTGAAGTCGGTCTATATGGAGGCATTACCAAAAGGACCGATAAAAACTTAATGCGATACACGTTTTTGTGAGCCTAAAATACGAGAATATTTACAATTGTTTAGTTGGGGCACTAATCTTTATTTATTTATGTTACCTCAACCGTGAGTAAGGGCCACAATGCTGGGGCAACGCGTATTTATTTTGCCTCTGGTAAATAACCACACACTTCGTTTGAATTTCACTTTAGCTTATTTATTTGAAATAGTGTTTTCTTATTGTTCCAAATACAAACGGTAAATCACTATTTAACATATTTTATTATTGTCTCTACTTTAATTTAATCTTTCACTATTCACTGCCGTCTGCCTCTTGGTGGATTAAAAGAACAACTGTAAGAAGGAAAACTTGGATTAATTGAATGTCCCTTTTGACACTTCAATGTAAAACTTAACGAAATAGAACTTAACGAAATTAGAGTGAGAGGGGCAAACGGCAGAGAGCGAAGGCGATCTGTTCACGTAATACCACTCAATACAGTGGGTCCAATGCTTACGTGAACATACCGCCCCCCTTGCACCAACTGTGCAAAACAAAAATAAATAATAGAAATAATAGAATTTAGTGGTATAACATAAGTTTATATAAAAAAGAGAATATAAAAAAGAGTATAAAAATTCGTTAAATAACAATTCATATTGGTTACGGAAAATCCAATTTATAATGAGCCAACGTTTAAAGAATTTAATCGAAATTCAAATAATAAATATTTCAAGAGAAAATTGTATACATAAAGTTTGAATTTAATTTTAAATGTGATGTTTGTCCAACTCGACGTCAATCTTGATTGGTCCAAAACAAAAAGACAAATGTAAGGTAATGGGCTGACCGATATTTAGTTAGTTATTTTTCTCGGGGAAGAAGCACGAGCTTATGTACAGGGCGAGTGACGATGCCAGCTTGTGTTCGCACATCGACTACCCTCACTTGACCATCTCTCCCCGTGTGCAGCTGAACAATGCGTCCAAGTCGCCAATCGGTGGGACAAACATTTTCATTCCGTAAGACAACAAGGTCATTTAGAGCCAAATTTTCTCTGGGCGATTTCCATTTAAATCGTTTATTGAGCTCAGTCAAGTATTCTGACTTCCAACGGCGACAAAATTCTTGTTGGATAATTTTGATTTTACGCCATCTATTTAGAAGCGAGGTTTTTGTAGGAATTTCCTCATTTTGTGCGGGCGAAAGAAGTGAAGAACCAACCAAAAAATGTGCTGGCGTAAGTGCAGCGATATCCTCTTGGTTATCAGAAAGTGGAGACAAAGGTCTAGAATTCATGCAGCATTCGATTGAGCTAAGTATAGTTGCGAACTCCTCGAAAGTGTGCCGGATTTGACCGGAAACCTTCTTCAGATGTGTTTTGCAGCTTTTGACACCGGCCTCCCACAGCCCTCTCATATGAGGAGCTGCGGCCGGTATAAAATGCCATTCTACCTGCTGGAAACCATATCGTGAGACAATTTCATCACCCAGCTGAGAGACAACTTTTTTTAGGTTTGAATCTAGCTCTCTGGCTGCGCCAACAAAGTTTCTCCCGTTTATTCGGGCCTTAATTAGATTCTTCGCACGAATTATCCAGCACTCCAATCTTATAGTCGCTAGAGTTAACTGGATGCCACCGTGTAGAGTTTGACGGTGTATGAACTCAACATAAAGTAGAGACAATCTGCTTTTATAAGCGAGGACAAAAGGGTGCCTTTCTTCGTAAGAAAGGGCCAATGTAGATCCAAGGCGCCCATTAGCGCGAATAATATCGTATTTATCTAAAAACGGGGTAAGAGTGAGAAGAGGACTGTTCGACGGCAGTTTTTGTTTACGACTGAGACAATTGAATTCGGCAGGAAAATACATCTTTTGCGACAAAGTAATAAGTTTAAATTTCGTTTGAGTCAATTCTTCGGACGATAATTCGAGAGAGCCATGAACGCAATTTTGATTCAAAGAGCGATGAGTATGCGCCACAAATCGTAAAACGTATGATAACACGCGTAATGCCCTTGAGAGACAAGAAAACCTATCTAAAATGTCTTCCATTTTCTCCGACCTAGCAACAAGAACTTGCATAGGTTTTGATTCTAAAGATGTATCCGCAATGTTTGGTGTTGAGGGCCAAAATCTTCTATCTTTGCGTAACCAAGATGGCCCATGCCACCATAAATCACTCCCCTTTAGTTCAAAAGGGGTCAGCCCCCGGGTTGCTAGGTCTGCAGGATTTTCCGATGTACCTACATGTCCCCAAATATTCCCAACTTTCTCATGAATAATTGCAACCCTGTTGGCTACAAATGTAGTCCAACTATGTGATGGTTTCTTGAGCCAAGATAACACTATCATTGAATCGGACCAAAGAAACAACGTATATGGTTGCACATGCAGTTGAGGCAGTACCAAATCTGCCAACTTTGCCAAAAGCAGGGCACCACAAAGCTCGAGCCTTGGGACAGACATTTTCTTTATTGGTGCCACCTTTGTCTTGGCCACAAGTAATTTAGAATGAGTCATGTCTCCTACTTCCACCCGAACGTACAATACGGCGGCATATGCAAGCTCAGATGAGTCACAAAACCCGTGATACTCTATCCGACACTCTGGAGAATAATTCAACCATCGATCTATTCTAACCTGATCAATTTCTCTATAGTTTGAAACAAACGCTTTCCATTTGAGCAATGTTAATGGTTTTATTGGATCATCCCATCCAATATCATCGAGCCACATCATTTGCATTAGTATTTTAGCATTTATCACTACCGGTGAGAGCCAACCTAATGGATCAAAAAGTCTCGCTATGACTGAGAGCACCTCTCTTTTTGTATATGTCTCTTTATTGGCCAATTTTTCCGTTACGAAATAAAATTCGTCTGAGACAGCATCCCACCTTATGCCAAGAGTCTTAACCGAACTCTTGTCATCAAAACTCAAAAATTGTTCATTGAGTAAATGGTCCCGAGGCAAATCTTCTAAAATTTCTCTTCTATTAGAGGTCCATTTTCTTAGTTGGAAGCCTGCAGATTCCAAAATCACAATTAATTGGTTTCGAGCTTCTAATGCCTCTGAAACGGAATGAGCTCCCACTAAAGAATCATCAACATACATGTTCTCTTTTAAAATTTTTGACCCTATCGGAAACCTCTCTTTCTCGTCTTCAGCCAACTGAAGCAACGTTCGAAGAGCCAAAAACGGGGCGCAATTGACGCCAAACGTTACCGTTTTTAATTGGTAATCTTGAATGTCTTCGTCAGGAGAGTCACGATATAAAATTCGTTGGTATGGGACATGTTTCGGATTGACAAGTATCTGTCTATACGTCTTCGTGATATCTGCGTTAAACACGAATTTGTAGAAGCGCCAATTTAATATCAACGAAATGATGTCTTTTTGTAACACTGGGACAACATATAGTGCGTCATTAAGACTTTTCCTATTTACCGATGGGCAAGATGCGTTAAATACCACACGCAATTTGGTCGTGGTACTGTCTGGTTTAAAAACGCCATGATGAGGCAAATAAAAATAATCGCAGGCTTCAATATTTGGAGTTTCAACTTTCTCCATATGTCCTAGTGACAAATATTCTTTGATGACTTCATCGTACATCTCTTTCAAATGAGGCTTTCGAGACAAAGATTTTTCGTTCCTCAAAAACTGACAAAGTGCTACATATCGATTAGAATTTTTTGAAGCAAATAACGGATTTTCTGTCTTAAAAGGTAAATCTACCATATATCTACCATTGGCCATCCGTTTTGTCGTATTTTTATAAATATTTTCACAGAGCCAATCATCCTTAGACATAGTGGTGTCTCTACCAACTTCCTCTACCTCCCAAAACCTTGTCAATTGCTCATCAATTGACACCCTAGTACAGTGAGAGACTCGAACCACACGTCCTGAATCTCTATCATTCGCTGGGCCAGTAACAATCCAGCCAAATACTGTTTGCTGAGCTACCAGCGAGCCAAGAATCCCGTGCTTTACTCCTTCTCGCAAAATCAACGGGTATAAATTACCTCCAATGAGGATATCTATCGGGCCAGTATGGAAGAAATTTGGATCAGCATATTCCAAATTTGGAAGTTGATCAACCAAAGAATAATCAAATGAGTAAGTAGGCACGTCGCCTGTAACATCGCACACAACTAGTGCATCAATTTCCGCAGTGAAATTGTTATTAAGAATTGAGCCAATTGTCAAAAACGCTATTTGAGAACATCGCGTTACAGCACCACCTCCCAAACCTGTTACTTCGGCCGAGATGGGCTTAGTTGGCAAATTCAATAATCTTTGTATTTTCTTTGAAATAAATGTGTCATCAGAACACGGGTCAATTAAAGCTCTGACTTTGTGAGCCAAACCATCTTTCAAAATATTAATCCAAGCCGTAGCTAACATTGTTTTATTACAGACGGACATATGGTATGCCCTCACATTGTGAGATGTGGATGGCGTTGGAGCGGACTGTATATTCTGTGTTGTCTGTAAATCACCTGACATATCACCTACACCAGGATTACTTTGTTGCTCGTCTCTTACTAAATGCAACATAGTATGATGCTTAGCGCCACATTTTGTACATGTAGCCTTACTATTACATTTTGCTGCCCCATGACCACGGGCTAGACAATTCAAGCAGCTTCTATCTCTTCTAACTGCAGTTATTCTTTGCTTCGGGTTCATATTAAGAAATTTGGGACAAAATTTCAATTCATGCCCTTCCTTACACAACACACACTTCACCGTATTAACCTTCGTGTGGTGAACCTTTGATTGCCTCGAATTATCAAAATTGCCAATCTTCTTATGTCGTGGGCCAGATTCTTGCGTATTCATCATATCAGATACGCTTTCTATGGTTTGAAATCTTTCTATTAAAAATTTACTCAAATCTTCCCATTTTGGGAGTTCTGTTTTTTCCCCAATCGACTGTTCCCATAGCGACAACGTGAGCTTGGGTAACTTTGAGGAGCATTGGAACACAAAAATTGGATCCCATGACCCGACATCAATTTTATACAATTTAAGCACAGATATACAGTTTGAAATATCTCTATGTAACTTTTTGAGACAACTAGATGACTCCTGAGAGCAATGAGGCAAATTAAATAGAATTCTCAATTGATTGTTTATTAAAATTCTTTTATTTTCATACTGAGATTTTAAATTGGACCAAGCTATATCGAAGCCTTCTGATGTCAATTGTACTCCCCGATTAATCTCTCTAGCCTCTCCACTCGTTTTTTGAAACAAGTGGTACAATTTCTCTACTGGGCTAAGTTTCTTATTATTTATATAAATTGCCGTGAAAAGATCGCGGAAGCTGGGCCAAGAAACATAATCACCGTAAAATACCTCTGTGTCGCACGGTGGGACACTAACAGAAGATGTCTTCGGACTCACTGACGAGACAACAGATTTAGTTTTCCAATTTCCAACAATTGTCATACATTTCATATAAATCGTATGGACTTCACCTTTCCTCTTTCTAATAGTGGCCTTATTCGTTTTCAAACACTCTGGGTCAGAATTGCATTTTTTATACAGTTCCTTAAGTTCTGTCCACAATTCATTCAATTCATTTTTCTCTGCCTCTATTGCCGATTCATTATAACTACTCGCGTCGGTTTCTTTCATTCGCTCAGCATGAGCTTCAAAGTCTTCGCATAGACATAAAAATTCTTCGACTAAACCCATGTTTACCACAAATGATGGCAGAAAATTCAAGGTTGAATTTTGCTTTGAACCAAAAGTTTGTAAACCAGTAACGAAAATTTACTGACAGCAACGGGCCAAAATTTCAATAAAATCCGTTTAATTTTATTCTTATGAAATACTCAGTGTATGGAATATTATCTGCTCTAAGATTAAATTAATCGAGACCGAACAGAAAATTACTCAAATTTATCAGAATTCTCGAAATATATCGGCTTTTATTTGGAACTTGTGTTTCGATTTCTGATTGTAGTATAATTTTCTCAACGAGCCAAAAAATCATGCAAATTTATTCACCAAATAATTATCAGATATAGCTTTGATATAAATTTGAAATAATTATTACAAAATCCGATCACTCAATAGAGGCAATAAAATTTTCAATAGTATGCATATATATCCAAAACCATATAAATAAAAATTTCAATACGCGTAAACAGATTAAGTCAACTGTTTTCCACTCAGAATATTTGCAGGGACAAGTTCAATGTGTAAATAGTGTATATTAACAATTCCCTTTTTGCTATGAAGTTGCACAAAAAATATAATACCAACAAGATTTTCCAATTCGTAATGTATACGTATATATGAGCCAAATATATTCGTAAAATTATAAATTTTACTTTTGTTTTGTTCATATACTATCAAAATTATTGTTTCAAGTTTGTTTCGATGTATTTTTAATATTTACAATTTGTCGAGCCAATAAAACTCCATACCATATAAGAATACTTTAATCAAAACAAAAACTCCAACAATATGCTTCTTCTTGATATGGGCAACCAAAGCAGTGAGCGAGGTGAGACAAAAAAATCAACACTCAATAGTATTTGCAAATGGGGGTTGAAAACAAAAACGAATCAGTTGGCTTAAGAGACAATAAATTAAGAGAAGCTTTCATGCGCTCTCTCATGTGGCAACCACAATAAAATATTCGTATATTACTTTGCACTTGATGTACAACAACAAAAATATTTTATTTACCAAGTGACAAATCTATGACGTCACTCTATATGATCGACTACAGCTAATGCTTTTCTCTTTAGTTACTCTTCAAAATGTGCGTACCAACACGCACACACACACGATGCAACAAACAACGAGGCAACCGTATGACAGCCAATGTACGAAAGCAGCGCTCCAACGTCAACTACTATGACGACAACGACAGCCAACTACTGTCGAACAGCGCATCAACATCAACTATTATGACAACGACGACAGCCAACCACTGCCGACTTTCGTAAATGCTGCCGAAAAACAAATGCAAGAAATTTGCAAACACAAGAATAGCAGTGTAAAAAGATTTTTAAAAAAAGTTAACGGACACCCGAGACAATTGAATTTTCGGAGTATTCCTCTCTCAATTTCTTCAACTAAGAAATTGCAGACAATAAAAAGGGAGCCAAATGTAAAACTCAGTGGAGTGGTTATGTTGTCAATAATCGAGACATTCACATATAAGCCGAGCCATAAAAAAAATTATTTATCTGCATCGAGCCAATATTGTGATTATGTACAAATACCAAATGTACGTACCTTTGCTGATTCCAATTGGAGGATCGATAGGACCAATGTTTAGTTGGGGCACTAATCTTTATTTATTTATGTTACCTCAACCGTGAGTAAGGGCCACAATGCTGGGGCAACGCGTATTTATTTTGCCTCTGGTAAATAACCACACACTTCGTTTGAATTTCACTTTAGCTTATTTATTTGAAATAGTGTTTTCTTATTGTTCCAAATACAAACGGTAAATCACTATTTAACATATTTTATTATTGTCTCTACTTTAATTTAATCTTTCACTATTCACTGCCGTCTGCCTCTTGGTGGATTAAAAGAACAACTGTAAGAAGGAAAACTTGGATTAATTGAATGTCCCTTTTGACACTTCAATGTAAAACTTAACGAAATAGAACTTAACGAAATTAGAGTGAGAGGGGCAAACGGCAGAGAGCGAAGGCGATCTGTTCACGTAATACCACTCAATACAGTGGGTCCAATGCTTACGTGAACAACAATTTCAGGCAAATCGGATAAAAACTACGATTTCTAGAAACCCAAGGAGTTAAATCGGGAGATCGTTCTTATGGGCGCTATACTAAAATATGGACCGATATTCACCGTTTTCGGCACACCTCTTTATGGCCCGAAAATACCTCTAGATTTCCAATTTCAGGCAAATTGGATAAAAACTCCGGATTCTAGAAACCGAAGAAGTAAAATCGCGATATCGGTCTATATGGGGGCTATATCAAAACACGGACCGATACTCACCATTTGTGGCAAACCTCTTTATGGTCCTAAAATACCTATAAATTTCCAATTTCAGGCAAATTGTATATAAACTACAGATTCTATAAACCCAAGATGTAAAATCGGGAGATCGTTCTATATGGGGGCTATACCAAAATATGAACCGATACTCACAATTTTTGGCACACGTATTTGTGGTCATACAATACCTCTAGATTTCCAATTTCAGGTAAATTGAATAAAAACTGCGGTTTCTATAAGCCCAAGAAGTAAAATCGGGAGGTCCGTTTATATGGGGACCATACCAAAACATGGACCGATGCTCACCATTTTTGGCACACCTCTTTACGGTTCTAAAACACCTCTCGATATCCAATTTCAGGTAAATTGGTTAAAAAACGCGGTTTCTATAAGCCCAAGAAGTAAAATCGGGAGATCGGTCTATATGGGGGATATACCAAAATATGGACCGATACTCACAATTTCTGGCACACGTATTTGTGGTCCTACAATACCTCTAGATTTCCAATTTCAGGTAAATTGAATAAAAACTGCGGTTTCTATAAGTCCATGAAGTAAAATCGGGAGATCGGTTTATATGGGGGCTATACCAAAACATGAACCGATACTCACCATTTTTGGCACACCTCTTTGTGGTCATAAAATACCTCTAGATTTAAAATTTCAGGCAAATTGGATAAAAACTACGATTTCTATAAGCCCAAGACCCCAAATCGGGAGGTCGGTTTATATGGGGACTATATCAAAACCTGGACCTGGATATAGCCCATCTTCGAACTTGAACTTCCTGAAGACAAAAGACGAGTTTGTGCAAAATTTCAGCACGATTGCTTCATTATTGAAGACTGTAGCGTTATTACAACAGACAGACGGACATCGTTATATCGTCTTAGAATTTCTCCCTGATCAAGAAGAATACTTTATATAGTCGGAAATCGATATTTCGATGTGTTACAAACGGAACGACAAACTCCCCTCACCCCCGTCACCATTCTAAGGTGGTGGGTATAAAAATAAATGTATAGGAATGGGGCTTAATTAAACTTAAGTATACTCCTCTACACTGAAAAAACAGTGAACCCTTTTCAATTGCAAAATGAACTAATCTGTAGAAATATTGACCATGATTTAGCCCTTAAGATTTTTTTCAACTTGTCTAGTTCATAATTCTCTTAAATTTTAGTTCATCTATAACATTGTAGTTTAGTTCATTTTTACAACACCATAAGATTTATATACTCCTACCAAGTTAAAAAGTCAGTATTATTTTGGTTTACTTGCTTATTTTGTGGGAAACCCGATAATAAAAATTGGTTAACAGTCTCTTTAAAATGTCGACGACTAAACTATTTTTAAATCAATCATTCCACAGTAAAGAGAAATTAAATATTTAAAGGAACAAGAAACCGTTTTACTATTATGAACATTTTCATACATTAAAATTAAACTTTCTTTAAGCAAAAGTACTTTATTATAAAAACTTATGATGAAAGTTCTTAATACAATGTTTTTTGTGAATACAAGTTATGACCACGTGGAACAGAGAGTAGTTCATTTGAACCCGCTGTTTGGACATTTTGACTTATCCTTTTTATACCCACCACCATAGAATGGTGACGGGGGTATAATAAGTTTGTAACACATCGAAATATCGATTTCCGACTATATAAAGTATATATATTCTTGATCAGGGAGAAATTCTAAGAAGATATAACGATGTCCGTCTGTCCGTCTGTCTGTCTGTCTGTCTGTCTGTTGTAATCACGCTACAGTTTTCAATAATGAAGCAATCGTGCTGAAATTTTGCACAAACTCGTCTTTTATCTGCAGGCAGGTCAAGTTCGAAGATGGGCTATATCGGTCCAGGTTTTGATATAGTCCCCATATAAACCGACCTCCCGATTTGGGGTCTTGGGCTTATAGAAATCGTAGTTTTTATCCAATTTGCCTGAAATTTGAAATCTAGAGGTATTTTATGACCATAAAGAGGTGTGCCAAAAAGGGTGAGTATCGGTCCATGTTTTGGTATAGCCCCCATATAGACCGATCTCCCGATTTTACTTCTTGGGCTTATAGAAACCGCAGTTTTTATTCAATTTACCTTAAATTGGAAATGTAGAGGTATTGTAGGACCACAAATACGTATGCCAAAAATTGTGAGTATCGGTCCATGTTTTGGTATGGTCCCCATATAAAACGACCTCCCGATTTGGGGTCTTGGGCTTATAGAAACCGTAGTTTTTATCCAATTTGTCTGAAATTGGAAATCCAGAGGTATTTTAGGACCATAAAGAGATGTGTCGAAAATGGTGAGTATCGATCCATATTTTGGTATAGCCCCCATATAGACCGATTTCCCGATTTTACTTCTTGGGCTTCTAGAATCCGAAGTTTTTATCCTATTTGCCTGAAATTGGAAATCTAGAGGTATTTTAGGACCATAAAGAGGTGTGCCGAAAATGGTGAATATCGATCCATATTTTGGTATAGCCCCCATATAGACCGATTTCCCGATTTTACTTCTTGGGCTTCTAGAATCCGAAGTTTTTATCCTATTTGCCTGAAATTGGAAATCTAGAGGTATTTTCGGGTCATAAAGAGGTGCCGAAAACGGTGAGTGTCGGTCCATATTTTAGTATAGCCCCCATAAGAACGATCTCCCGATTTAACTCCTTGGGTTTCTAGAAACCGTAGTTTTTATCTGATTTACCTGAAATTGTAAATATTCTGGTATTTTAGGCTCACAGAAACGTGTATCGGATTAAGTTTTTACCGGTCCATTTGGTAATGCCTCCATATAGACCGACTTCACTTCTTGCGGGTGTAGAAGGCGCACTGATCATGAAAATTACTTGAAACTCAATGTAAAATTTCCAGATTTTACTTCTACAGTTTTAAGATTTCAAATCAAGACGTTATTTTATAATTTTCTTGCACACTTACAAGAGATGTTAATTATTCCTCTAAAACTCAAACAGAGATGGTTCTTATAAATCCAGAATCTGATATAGTCCTCATAGGTGAAATCATAAAATTTATCTTCGGGATGTGTCCTCAAGTCCTCAAGCCCTCCTGAAATTTCAAAGGAAATCCTAATATTTGGTTCATGGTGGTGGGTATTTAAGATTCGGCCCGGACGAACTTAGTGCTGTATATACTTGTTTTATTCATCGTAGGTAATTTTTTCACATATCTTGCTGGAAAAAATGGAAACAATAATGAAAATTGTTAAAAATTAACACCTTGTAATGAAATATACTTTTTAATTCTTCATTTTAGCTTGTAACTTACCATATTTGAGGGCATTTTATCAAATGGTGTAAAGAATTCAACTTTTCTTTGGAAAACGTATCTCATAAAATTTGTACCTGAAACAATTAGAGAAATAATGAAGTATTGGAAATAAACTCATAAAACTGTGTTGTTGTCGATGTGAAGGATATAAATATAGGATATATATATATATAAATAAATATTCTAGTTGAAATAAAGCCAAAGTTTTAATATAAAACTTACCAATTCTCTATTAAATTCTACGCTGAGGGGAAATATAAAAGGTTATCAAAATTTATTTGAGTTACTCTGAAATTAAATATTTATTTTTTACACTAAATAAAATTATTAAATAGGTTTTCAAAAAATCTAATGAAAAAATAATAATATGCATAAAAAACCAAATATTCTTGATAACCCTAGAGAGTTATCATTCGTCAAAATGACACGTAATTTCATTGTCGATTTAAAATGCATTTTAGTCTATTGGGAAATGGTAACTTTAAATTACACAAATTCGACCGTTTTATGAATTTTTGTTTTATACTATTTAAAACCAAATTGAATAAGAAAATAAATTCAAGTTTGGTTCACTTTTTCGCTCACGATGAAAATTATAGCGTCTTGAAATCAGCCGTACTCAAAATGACGAAGAATGACGTTAATGTACAAAAAATAATCATGACTGTCCAGGGTTAAAAGAAAGTTAAAGAATCCTTACCAATTCACTATTAAACTACAGGCAAAGGAGTACTAAAAATTTGTCCAAATTTTTAAGGGGTTATTCTGAAATTACATATTTGTTTTTACATTAAAAATATTACATTGGTTTCCAAAAAATTTGATTAAAGAAATACTAAAATAAGGCATTAAAAACCTGTAATAAAAAGGTCACAAAAACGTAAATATTCTAGTTGAAATAAAGCCAATTTTTAAAAGAAAACTTACCAATTCTCTATTTTTCAAATTTGTTCGAATCCATCTGGAGTTGCTCTGAAATTAAATATTGTTTTTACAACAAAGAAAAACATTAAACTGGTTTCCAAAAAAAAATTAATTAACACATAATAATATACATAAAAATATTCTTTTTAAAAGAAAGTCATATTAAAACAAGTATATACGGCCGTAAGTTCGGCCAGGCCGAAGCTTATGTACCCTCCATCATGGATTGCGTAGAAACTTCTTCTAAACACTGCCATCCACAATCGAATTACTTAAGTTGCGGTAACGCTTGTCGATGGCAAGGTATCTTAAAACCTCCTAACACCATCTTCTAAATTGTATGTCCATACGTGGTATATATTAAATCAAACAAGTATATACGGCCGTAAGTTCGGCCAGGCCGAAGCTTATGTACCCTCCATCATGGATTGCGTAGAAACTTCTTCTAAACACTGCCATCCACAATCGAATTACTTAAGTTGCGGTAACGCTTGTCGATGGCAAGGTATCTTAAAACCTCCTAACACCATCTTCTAAATTGTATGTCCATACGTGGTATATATTAAATCAAAAAAGATCGATCCAATACGTATATAATTCAATAGAAAGAAAATATTAAAAAATTTTCTATGGAAATAAAATTTTCACAAAATTTTCTATAGAAATAAAAATTTTGACAAAATTTTCTATAGAAAGAAAATTTTAACAAAAATTTTTTCAGAAATAAAATTTTAACAAAATTTTCTATAGAAATAAACTTTTGACAAAATTTTCTATAGACATAAAATCTTGGTCGATTATTTTTGGCTCGACTGGCAACTATGATTATGAACCGAATAAAATTTGAACAAAATTTTCTATAGAAATAAAATTTTGACAAAATTTTCTATAGAAATAAAATTTTGACAATGATGACAATTTTATTATGAACCGAATAAAATTTTAACAAAATTTTCTCTAGAAATAAAATTTTGACAACATTTTCTATAGAAATAAAATTTTGGTAGATTATTTTTGGCTCTAGTGGCAACCATGATTATGAACCGATATGGACCAATTTTTGTGTGATTGGACCAATTTTGGTATGGTTGTTAGCGACTATATACTAACACCACGTTCCTACTTTGAACCGGATCGGATGAATTTTGCTCCTCCAAGAGGCTCCGGAGGTCAAATCTGGAGAACGTTTTATATGGGGGCTAGATATAATTATGGACCGATATGGACCATGTTCCAAATTACAACCGGATTGGATGAAATTTGCTTCTCTTGGAGACTTCGCAAGCCAAATCTGGGGATCGGTTTATATGGGGCCCATATATAATTATGAACCGATGTGGACCAATTTTTGCACGGTTGTTAGAGACCATATACCAATATCATGTACCAAATTTCAGGCGGATCGGATCAAATTTGCTTCTCTTTGAGGCTCCGCAACCCAAATCTGGGGATCGGTTTATATGGGCGCTATATATAATTATGGACCGATATGGACAAATTTTTGCATGGTTGTTAGAGACCATATACCAACATCATGTACCAAATTTCAGCCGGATCGGATGAAATTTTCTTCTCTTTGAGGCTCCGCAAGCCAAATCTGGGGATCGGTTTATATGGGGGCTATATATAATTATGGACCGATGGGTACCAATTTTTGCATGGTTGTTAGAGACCATATAGTGACACCATGTTCCAAATTTCAGCCGGATCGGATAAAATTTGCTTCTCTTTTAGGCTCCGCAAGCCAAATCTGGGGATCGGTTTATATGGGGGCTATATATAATTATGGACCGATGTGAACCAATTTTTGCATGGTTGTTAGAGACCATATACCAACACTATAAACCAAATTTCAGCCGGATCGGATGAAATATGCTTCTGTTTGAGGCTCCATAAGCCAAATCTGGGGATCGGTTTATATGGGGGCTATATATAATTATGGACCGATGTGGACCAATTTTTGCATGGTTGTTAGAGACCATATACCAACACCATATACCAAATTTCAGCCGGATCGGATGAAATATGCTCCTCTTTTAGGCTCCGCAAGCCAAATCTGGGGATCGGTTTATATGGGGGCTATATATAATTATGGACCGATGTGAACCAATTTTTGCATGGTTGTTAGAGACCATATACCAACACCATATACCAAATTTCAGCCGGATCGGATGAAATATGCTTCTGTTAGAGGCTCCACAAGCCAAATCTGGGGATCGGTTTATATGGGGGCTATATATAATTATGGACCGATGTGGACCAATTTTTGCATGGTTGTTAGAGACCATATACCAACACCATATACCAAATTTCAGCCGGATCGAATGAAATATGCTTCTTTTAGAGGCTCCACAAGCCAAATCTGAGGGTCCCTTTATATGGGGGCTATACGTAAAAGTGGACCGATATGGCCCATTTTCAATACCATCCGACCTACATCGATAACAACTACTTGTGCCAAGTTTCAAGTCGATAGCTTGTTTCGTTCGGAAGTTAGCGTGATTTCAACAGACGGACGGACGGACGGACGGACGGACGGACGGACGGACATGCTTAGATCGACTCAGAATTTCACCACGACCCAGAATATATATACTTTATGGGGTCTTAGAGCAATATTTCGATGTGTTACAAACGGAATGACAAAGTTAATATACCCCCATCCTATGATGGAGGGTATAAAAAGATCGATCCAATACGTATATAATTCAATAGAAAGAAAATATTAAAAAATTTTCTATGGAAATAAAATTTTCACAAAATTTTCTATAGAAATAAAAATTTTGACAAAATTTTCTATAGAAAGAAAATTTTAACAAAAATTTTTTCAGAAATAAAATTTTAACAAAATTTTCTATAGAAATAAACTTTTGACAAAATTTTCTATAGACATAAAATCTTGGTCGATTATTTTTGGCTCGACTGGCAACTATGATTATGAACCGAATAAAATTTGAACAAAATTTTCTATAGAAATAAAATTTTGACAAAATTTTCTATAGAAATAAAATTTTGACAATGATGAAAATTTTATTATGAACCGAATAAAATTTTAACAAAATTTTCTCTAGAAATAAAATTTTGACAACATTTTCTATAGAAATAAAATTTTGGTAGATTATTTTTGGCTCTAGTGGCAACCATGATTATGAACCGATATGGACCAATTTTTGTGTGATTGGACCAATTTTGGTATGGTTGTTAGCGACCATATACTAACACCACGTTCCTACTTTGAACCGGATCGGATGAATTTTGCTCCTCCAAGAGGCTCCGGAGGTCAAATCTGGAGAACGTTTTATATGGGGGCTAGATATAATTATGGACCGATATGGACCATGTTCCAAATTACAACCGGATTGGATGAAATTTGCTTCTCTTGGAGACTTCGCAAGCCAAATCTGGGGATCGGTTTATATGGGGCCCATATATAATTATGAACCGATGTGGACCAATTTTTGCACGGTTGTTAGAGACCATATACCAATATCATGTACCAAATTTCAGGCGGATCGGATCAAATTTGCTTCTCTTTGAGGCTCCGCAACCCAAATCTGGGGATCGGTTTATATGGGCGCTATATATAATTATGGACCGATATGGACAAATTTTTGCATGGTTGTTAGAGACCATATACCAACATCATGTACCAAATTTCAGCCGGATCGGATGAAATTTTCTTCTCTTTGAGGCTCCGCAAGCCAAATCTGGGGATCGGTTTATATGGGGGCTATATATAATTATGGACCGATGGGTACCAATTTTTGCATGGTTGTTAGAGACCATATAGTGACACCATGTACCAAATTTCAGCCGGATCGGATAAAATTTGCTTCTCTTTTAGGCTCCGCAAGCCAAATCTGGGGATCGGTTTATATGGGGGCTATATATAATTATGGACCGATGTGGACCAATTTTTGCATGATTGTTAGAGACCATATACCAACACCATATACCAAATTTCAGCCGGATCGAATGAAATATGCTTCTTTTAGAGGCTCCACAAGCCAAATCTGAGGGTCCCTTTATATGGGGGCTATACGTAAAAGTGGACCGATATGGCCCATTTTCAATACCATCCGACCTACATCGATAACAACTACTTGTGCCAAGTTTCAAGTCGATAGCTTGTTTCGTTCGGAAGTTAGCGTGATTTCAACAGACGGACGGACGGACGGACGGACGGACGGACATGCTTAGATCGACTCAGAATTTCACCACGACCCAGAATATATATACTTTATGGGGTCTTAGAGCAGTATTTCGATGTGTTACAAACGGAATGACAAAGTTAATATACCCCCATCCTATGATGGAGGGTATAAAAAGATCGATCCAATACGTATATAATTCAATAGAAAGAAAATATTAAAAAATTTTCTATGGAAATAAAATTTTCACAAAATTTTCTATAGAAATAAAAATTTTGACAAAATTTTCTATAGAAAGAAAATTTTAACAAAAATTTTTTCAGAAATAAAATTTTAACAAAATTTTCTATAGAAATAAACTTTTGACAAAATTTTCTATAGACATAAAATCTTGGTCGATTATTTTTGGCTCGACTGGCAACTTTGATTATGAACCGAATAAAATTTGAACAAAATTTCTATAGAAATAAAATTTTGACAAAATTTTCTATAGAAATAAAATTTTGACAATGATGAAAATTTTATTATGAACCGAATAAAATTTTAACAAAATTTTCTCTAGAAATAAAATTTTGACAACATTTTCTATAGAAATAAAATTTTGGTAGATTATTTTTGGCTCTAGTGGCAACCATGATTATGAACCGATATGGACCAATTTTTGTGTGATTGGACCAATTTTGGTATGGTTGTTAGCGACCATATACTAACACCACGTTCCTACTTTGAACCGGATCGGATGAATTTTGCTCCTCCAAGAGGCTCCGGAGGTCAAATCTGGAGAACGTTTTATATGGGGGCTAGATATAATTATGGACCGATATGGACCATGTTCCAAATTACAACCGGATTGGATGAAATTTGCTTCTCTTGGAGACTTCGCAAGCCAAATCTGGGGATCGGTTTATATGGGGCCCATATATAATTATGAACCGATGTGGACCAATTTTTGCACGGTTGTTAGAGACCATATACCAATATCATGTACCAAATTTCAGGCGGATCGGATCAAATTTGCTTCTCTTTGAGGCTCCGCAACCCAAATCTGGGGATCGGTTTATATGGGCGCTATATATAATTATGGACCGATATGGACAAATTTTTGCATGGTTGTTAGAGACCATATACCAACATCATGTACCAAATTTCAGCCGGATCGGATGAAATTTTCTTCTCTTTGAGGCTCCGCAAGCCAAATCTGGGGATCGGTTTATATGGGGGCTATATATAATTATGGACCGATGGGTACCAATTTTTGCATGGTTGTTAGAAACCATATAGTGACACCATGTACCAAATTTCAGCCGGATCGGATAAAATTTGCTTCTCTTTTAGGCTCCGCAAGCCAAATCTGGGGATCGGTTTATATGGGGGCTATATATAATTATGGACCGATGTGAACCAATTTTTGCATGGTTGTTAGAGACCATATACCAACACTATATACCAAATTTCAGCCGGATCGGATGAAATATGCTTCTGTTTGAGGCTCCATAAGCCAAATCTGGGGATCGGTTTATATGGGGGCTATATATAATTATGGACCGATGTGGACCAATTTTTGCATGGTTGTTAGAGACCATATACCAACACCATGTACCAAATTTCAGCCGGATCGGATGAAATATGCTCCTCTTTTAGGCTCCGCAAGCCAAATCTGGGGATCGGTTTATATGGGGGCTATATATAATTATGGACCGATGTGAACCAATTTTTGCATGGTTGTTAGAGACCATATACCAACACCATATACCAAATTTCAGCCGGATCGGATGAAATATGCTTCTGTTAGAGGCTCCACAAGCCAAATCTGGGGATCGGTTTATATGGGGGCTATATATAATTATGGACCGATGTGGACCAATTTTTGCATGGTTGTTAGAGACCATATACCAACACCATATACCAAATTTCAGCCGGATCGAATGAAATATGCTTCTTTTAGAGGCTCCACAAGCCAAATCTGAGGGTCCCTTTATATGGGGGCTATACGTAAAAGTGGACCGATATGGCCCATTTTCAACACCATCCGACCTACATCGATAACAACTACTTGTGCCAAGTTTCAAGTCGATAGCGTGTTTCGTTCGGAAGTTAGCGTGATTTCAACAGACGGACGGACGGACGGACGGACGGACGGACATGCTTAGATCGACTCAGAATTTCACCACGACCCAGAATATATATACTTTATGGGGTCTTAGAGCAATATTTCGATGTGTTACAAACGGAATGACAAAGTTAATATACCCCCATCCTATGATGGAGGGTATAAAAAGATCGATCCAATACGTATATAATTCAATAGAAAGAAAATATTAAAAAATTTTCTATGGAAATAAAATTTTCACAAAATTTTCTATAGAAATAAAAATTTTGACAAAATTTTCTATAGAAAGAAAATTTTAACAAAAATTTTTTCAGAAATAAAATTTTAACAAAATTTTCTATAGAAATAAACTTTTGACAAAATTTTCTATAGACATAAAATCTTGGTCGATTATTTTTGGCTCGACTGGCAACTATGATTATGAACCGAATAAAATTTGAACAAAATTTTCTATAGAAATAAAATTTTGACAAAATTTTCTATAGAAATAAAATTTTGACAATGATGAAAATTTTATTATGAACCGAATAAAATTTTAACAAAATTTTCTCTAGAAATAAAATTTTGACAACATTTTCTATAGAAATAAAATTTTGGTAGATTATTTTTGGCTCTAGTGGCAACCATGATTATGAACCGATATGGACCAATTTTTGTGTGATTGGACCAATTTTGGTATGGTTGTTAGCGACCATATACTAACACCACGTTCCTACTTTGAACCGGATCGGATGAATTTTGCTCCTCCAAGAGGCTCCGGAGGTCAAATCTGGAGAACGTTTTATATGGGGGCTAGATATAATTATGGACCGATATGGACCATGTTCCAAATTACAACCGGATTGGATGAAATTTGCTTCTCTTGGAGACTTCGCAAGCCAAATCTGGGGATCGGTTTATATGGGGCCCATATATAATTATGAACCGATGTGGACCAATTTTTGCACGGTTGTTAGAGACCATATACCAATATCATGTACCAAATTTCAGGCGGATCGGATCAAATTTGCTTCTCTTTGAGGCTCCGCAACCCAAATCTGGGGATCGGTTTATATGGGCGCTATATATAATTAAGGACCGATATGGACAAATTTTTGCATGGTTGTTAGAGACCATATACCAACATCATGTACCAAATTTCAGCCGGATCGGATGAAATTTTCTTCTCTTTGAGGCTCCGCAAGCCAAATCTGGGGATCGGTTTATATGGGGGCTATATATAATTATGGACCGATGGGTACCAATTTTTGCATGGTTGTTAGAGACCATATACCAACATCATGTACCAAATTTCAGCCGGATCGGTTGAAATTTGCTTCTCTTTTAGGCTCCGCAAGCCAAATCTGGGGATCGGTTTATATGGGGGCTATATATAATTATGGACCGATGTGAACCAATTTTTGCATGGTTGTTAGAGACCATATACCAACACTATATACCAAATTTCAGCCGGATCGGATGAAATATGCTTCTGTTTGAGGCTCCATAAGCCAAATCTGGGGATCGGTTTATATGGGGGCTATATATAATTATGGACCGATGTGGACCAATTTTTGCATGGTTGTTAGAGACCATATACCAACACCATATACCAAATTTCAGCCGGATCGGATGAAATATGCTTCTGTTAGAGGCTCCACAAGCCAAATCTGGGGATCGGTTTATATGGGGGCTATATATAATTATGGACCGATGTGGACCAATTTTTGCATGGTTGTTAGAGACCATATACCAACACCATATACCAAATTTCAGCCGGATCGAATGAAATATGCTTCTTTTAGAGGCTCCACAAGCCAAATCTGAGGGTCCCTTTATATGGGGGCTATACGTAAAAGTGGACCGATATGGCCCATTTTCAATACCATCCGACCTACATCGATAACAACTACTTGTGCCAAGTTTCAAGTCGATAGCTTGTTTCGTTCGGAAGTTAGCGTGATTTCAACAGACGGACGGACGGACGGACGGACGGACGGACGGACATGCTTAGATCGACTCAGAATTTCACCACGACCCAGAATATATATACTTTATGGGGTCTTAGAGCAATATTTCGATGTGTTACAAACGGAATGACAAAGTTAATATACCCCCATCCTATGATGGAGGGTATAAAAAGATCGATCCAATACGTATATAATTCAATAGAAAGAAAATATTAAAAAATTTTCTATGGAAATAAAATTTTCACAAAATTTTCTATAGAAATAAAAATTTTGACAAAATATTCTATAGAAAGAAAATTTTAACAAAAATTTTTTCAGAAATAAAATTTTAACAAAATTTTCTATAGAAATAAACTTTTGACAAAATTTTCTATAGACATAAAATCTTGGTCGATTATTTTTGGCTCGACTGGCAACTATGATTATGAACCGAATAAAATTTGAACAAAATTTTCTATAGAAATAAAATTTTGACAAAATTTTCTATAGAAATAAAATTTTGACAATGATGAAAATTTTATTATGAACCGAATAAAATTTTAACAAAATTTTCTCTAGAAATAAAATTTTGACAACATTTTCTATAGAAATAAAATTTTGGTAGATTATTTTTGGCTCTAGTGGCAACCATGATTATGAACCGATATGGACCAATTTTTGTGTGATTGGACCAATTTTGGTATGGTTGTTAGCGACCATATACTAACACTACGTTCCTACTTTGAACCGGATCGGATGAATTTTGCTCCTCCAAGAGGCTCCGGAGGTCAAATCTGGAGAACGTTTTATATGGGGGCTAGATATAATTATGGACCGATATGGACCATGTTCCAAATTACAACCGGATTGGATGAAATTTGCTTCTCTTGGAGACTTCGCAAGCCAAATCTGGGGATCGGTTTATATGGGGCCCATATATAATTATGAACCGATGTGGACCAATTTTTGCACGGTTGTTAGAGACCATATACCAATATCATGTACCAAATTTCAGGCGGATCGGATCAAATTTGCTTCTCTTTGAGGCTCCGCAACCCAAATCTGGGGATCGGTTTATATGGGCGCTATATATAATTATGGACCGATATGGACAAATTTTTGCATGGTTGTTAGAGACCATATACCAACATCATGTACCAAATTTCAGCCGGATCGGATGAAATTTTCTTCTCTTTGAGGCTCCGCAAGCCAAATCTGGGGATCGGTTTATATGGGGGCTATATATAATTATGGACCGATGGGTACCAATTTTTGCATGGTTGTTAGAGACCATATAGTGACACCATGTACCAAATTTCAGCCGGATCGGATAAAATTTGCTTCTCTTTTAGGCTCCGCAAGCCAAATCTGGGGATCGGTTTATATGGGGGCTATATATAATTATGGACCGATGTGAACCAATTTTTGCATGGTTGTTAGAGACCATATACCAACACTATATACCAAATTTCAGCCGGATCGGATGAAATATGCTTCTGTTTGAGGCTCCATAAGCCAAATCTGGGGATCGGTTTATATGGGGGCTATATATAATTATGGACCGATGTGGACCAATTTTTGCATGGTTGTTAGAGACCATATACCAACACCATATACCAAATTTCAGCCGGATCGGATGAAATATGCTCCTCTTTTAGGCTCCGCAAGCCAAATCTGGGGATCGGTTTATATGGGGGCTATATATAATTATGGACCGATGTGAACCAATTTTTGCATGGTTGTTAGAGACCATATACCAACACCATATACCAAATTTCAGCCGGATCGGATGAAATATGCTTCTGTTAGAGGCTCCACAAGCCAAATCTGGGGATCGGTTTATATGGGGGCTATATATAATTATGGACCGATGTGGACCAATTTTTGCATGGTTGTTAGAGACCATATACCAACACCATATACCAAATTTCAGCCGGATCGAATGAAATATGCTTCTTTTAGAGGCTCCACAAGCCAAATCTGAGGGTCCCTTTATATGGGGGCTATACGTAAAAGTGGACCGATATGGCCCATTTTCAATACCATCCGACCTACATCGATAACAACTACTTGTGCCAAGTTTCAAGTCGATAGCTTGTTTCGTTCGGAAGTTAGCGTGATTTCAACAGACGGACGGACGGACGGACGGACGGACGGACATGCTTAGATCGACTCAGAATTTCACCACGACCCTGAATATATATACTTTATGGGGTCTTAGAGCAATATTTCGATGTGTTACAAACGGAATGACAAAGTTAATATACCCCCATCCTATGATGGAGGGTATAAAAAGATCGATCCAATACGTATATAATTCAATAGAAAGAAAATATTAAAAAATTTTCTATGGAAATAAAATTTTCACAAAATTTTCTATAGAAATAAAAATTTTGACAAAATTTTCTATAGAAAGAAAATTTTAACAAAAATTTTTTCAGAAATAAAATTTTAACAAAATTTTCTATAGAAATAAACTTTTGACAAAATTTTCTATAGACATAAAATCTTGGTCGATTATTTTTGGCTCGACTGGCAACTATGATTATGAACCGAATAAAATTTGAACAAAATTTTCTATAGAAATAAAATTTTGACAAAATTTTCTATAGAAATAAAATTTTGACATTGATGAAAATTTTATTATGAACCGAATAAAATTTTAACAAAATTTTCTCTAGAAATAAAATTTTGACAACATTTTCTATAGAAATAAAATTTTGGTAGATTATTTTTGGCTCTAGTGGCAACCATGATTATGAACCGATATGGACCAATTTTTGTGTGATTGGACCAATTTTGGTATGGTTGTTAGCGACCATATACTAACACCACGTTCCTACTTTGAACCGGATCGGATGAATTTTGCTCCTCCAAGAGGCTCCGGAGGTCAAATCTGGAGAACGTTTTATATGGGGGCTAGATATAATTATGGACCGATATGGACCATGTTCCAAATTACAACCGGATTGGATGAAATTTGCTTCTCTTGGAGACTTCGCAAGCCAAATCTGGGGATCGGTTTATATGGGGCCCATATATAATTATGAACCGATGTGGACCAATTTTTGCACGGTTGTTAGAGACCATATACCAATATCATGTACCAAATTTCAGGCGGATCGGATCAAATTTGCTTCTCTTTGAGGCTCCGCAACCCAAATCTGGGGATCGGTTTATATGGGCGCTATATATAATTATGGACCGATATGGACAAATTTTTGCATGGTTGTTAGAGACCATATACCAACATCATGTACCAAATTTCAGCCGGATCGGATGAAATTTTCTTCTCTTTGAGGCTCCGCAAGCCAAATCTGGGGATCGGTTTATATGGGGGCTATATATAATTATGGACCGATGGGTACCAATTTTTGCATGGTTGTTAGAGACCATATAGTGACACCATGTACCAAATTTCAGCCGGATCGGATAAAATTTGCTTCTCTTTTAGGCTCCGCAAGCCAAATCTGGGGATCGGTTTATATGGGGGCTATATATAATTATGGACCGATATGAACCAATTTTTGCATGGTTGTTAGAGACCATATACCAACACTATATACCAAATTTCAGCCGGATCGGATGAAATATGCTTCTGTTTGAGGCTCCATAAGCCAAATCTGGGGATCGGTTTATATGGGGGCTATATATAATTATGGACCGATGTGGACCAATTTTTGCATGGTTGTTAGAGACCATATACCAACACCATATACCAAATTTCAGCCGGATCGGATGAAATATGCTCCTCTTTTAGGCTCCGCAAGCCAAATCTGGGGATCGGTTTATATGGGGGCTATATATAATTATGGACCGATGTGAACCAATTTTTGCATGGTTGTTAGAGACCATATACCAACACCATATACCAAATTTCAGCCGGATCGGATGAAATATGCTTCTGTTAGAGGCTCCACAAGCCAAATCTGGGGATCGGTTTATATGGGGGCTATATATAATTATGGACCGATGTGGACCAATTTTTGCATGGTTGTTAGAGACCATATACCAACACCATATACCAAATTTCAGCCGGATCGAATGAAATATGCTTCTTTTAGAGGCTCCACAAGCCAAATCTGAGGGTCCCTTTATATGGGGGCTATACGTAAAAGTGGACCGATATGGCCCATTTTCAATACCATCCGACCTACATCGATAACAACTACTTGTGCCAAGTTTCAAGTCGATAGCTTGTTTCGTTCGGAAGTTAGCGTGATTTCAACAGACGGACGGACGGACGGACATGCTTAGATCGACTCAGAATTTCACCACGACCCAGAATATATATACTTTATGGGGTCTTAGAGCAATATTTCGATGTGTTACAAACGGAATGACAAAGTTAATATACCCCCATCCTATAATGGAGGGTATAAAAATACTTACCAATTTATGAATAAACTATACGCTGAGATATCCAAATTCATCTGGAATTGAACATTAATTTTTTACATAGAATAATAAAAATTTCAATACACTTTCAATTTCAACATATTTTCCTAAATATTCTTAATACCTTTTTTCTAAACTACCGATAAAATATTAATAACTTTCATTTAAAAGGTTTAATAAACAAACGCTAATATATGTCTCAAAAATCCAAAATATTCCATGCCTTTATATTACCTTGTTGCATACCTACTTAAAAGATGCAACAGCCCACGCCAACTATACAACTGAAGCATGCCAAACAAAACCAAGCAAAGCCAAAACATTCCTACAACAACAAAAACACATGTGCCTTTATTGAAAACAACACCTCATCCAGCCAAATAAACCATCCGCGAATAACAAACACACACACACAAACCACTAAATGGACAAAAATAAAAACAACCCCACACTCATGTATACACAACAAAACTCAAGTAACATCATCTTTACATTAATCACATTCCACTATGCCGATAAAGATCTCTGTAGTATGCATTAGTTCATAGCGTCTGCTGACAATTTACTCTAAGAATAATATTCGTAAAGGCACACCAGTTTATGAACGATGAAACGTTTAACTTAAAATTTGCAAAATTTTCATGAAATGTTATCTACCATTTTTGACGAAAATGTCTATAAATTTAATTACATGTGAACTAAAAATATTTCATTGGGTAATTTTTTACCAACAATTATTAACTATAGGAATTGTCAGTAAGAAATTGCTATCCACCTTCAAGTTCATTTTTCGTAAAAAAATATTTTCTCATACAAAAAAATCTTATAGTAAATGGCACTTATTATTTAGAAAATACTTTACATTTCACAAGTAGTTTTATAGCATGACAAACGAATTTTTAACTACCAGTTAAGAAATTTTTTCAGGAAATTTCCATCGTATTTTGTAGGCCATGAACTAAACGATTGCTACTTAGAATTTGTAAAATTTCCTATCGAGTAGTTAATTTTCGTTGAAGATACGAAAAATGAACTAAAATTCTGGAAAATTCTTGTAATAAATTATTGTAAAAATCTTCTTAAATTTACGAGAGCATTTTTTTTTCTGTGTAAGGAAAGTCCAAATTAAGCGACTTGTGTTTGATATTTAAAATTGTATTTTAAATTTAGTGCATTCAGACGTTCCTTACAAATGAACTACTATCATAATACATTCCTAAAATAATACATTTTTATTGTGGGGTTTTCTAAATTTATGAAATTATTCATTTTCTTAATAACAAACGTAAGCCAAAAACTAGTAAGTAAAGACTAAAGTCGGACGGGGCCAACTATATTATACCCTTCACCACACAAACCCCACAACCCCCATATTCCCACTGTTAAGTTGCAAAAATTTTAAAAATATCACAACTTTGCGAAATATATGGTAGATAATTCTAACACATATGTTGTTACTGGAATTGGCCCGAGCGCTCAGCTTCTACAGGATTTTGAACAAAAATTACCGTCGCAACAATTCAGGTTTTAGGTTGAATATTTGATTTGTTAAAATTCCTATTAATTTTAAATGTATATTAATGAAATGTATTCGAAATTACATATACTTTTTGGTGTGAAAACTAAGCGCAACTCCTTACAAATTTTCCTATGTGTTATCTTCAAACTTTAATTTATAAATGATACATAAGATATAGTATACCGAGCTAGAGAAATTTATCATATATTCACATTGAATTGATAGAAATTGTTTAAACATCAATCAATAATCGATTTAAACAAAACATTAGGGTGGATAGTGGCGATAACATATGGTATGTATCGCTCGATAAGTCATAAATTCACTTCTGTGCCATTGCATAAAAATGGCTCTAGCTTTATATTTCGCATATCTATTTTTACTAACATTGTGTTTCGTCCCAGGGAGTTTGCGGATTTAAATTGTAAATCTAGAGATTTTGGGAATATAAACCTTTATATTGCTCCCAAAAAATTTTAAGTAGTTAAATTTGTATAAAAATTTTTGTTATACATACACGCACAGAAAAAACTTGTTTGGTTGCCGCATCCGTTTAATGCTTATTTATAGCAATAATTGTCGCGAAAACCATGTATTTTGTCTTTGTAAAAATAATTTCGAGCAGAGAAAAATGTATGCTGGCAGTAAGCATTTAAATGGTTCTCAAATGCCGCAAACATGTTCTATTATTTAAATGATAGAATTTGAGACCATTACATGGTCGGGAAAATCATGTACCTGACCACTCAATTTTTTGACTTTTTGCACAGAAAAAAGTATTTTTATAGGTTACGTTCAGACATGGCCATAAAGACCATCTAGAGTGTTTTCGTGACAATTTAATTTTTTAACTTTTTCGAAGCGAAAAGAATTTTATAAGAACATTGAGCAGGTACACACGATTTTCATTTTGCGCGTCAGTCGTGTGTTGATTGTTGAAATGGACGGAGAATGCGGAATTACTGTGTTTTGTGTTAATTTATTTATTCATAAGTGGCACGTGGTTTTATGTGAACACAAAAAGGTAAAATGTAATTGAAAAATTTACCTGGTTTTTGTTCTGCATTTTGCTATATGATATAATTTATTTTTATTTGCAGTTACATGATGTGTGCGTTTGTACAATTGATGGAGACGAAGTAAATATGGAATGATTACTTATTATTGAAATTGAACCAAAATAGAGTGTTTAACAAGTAAGGAAAGTCTAAAGTCGGGCGGAGCCGACTATATTATACCCTGCACCACTTTGTAGATCTAAATTTTCGATACCATATCACATCCGTCAAATGTGTTGGGGGCTATATACTCGTATAAAGGTTTGTCCCAAATACATACATTTAAATACCACTCGATCTGGAAGAATTTGATAGACTTCTACAAAATCTATAGACTCAAAATTTAAGTCGGCTAATGCACTAGGGTGGAACATAATGTTAGTAAAAAAAAAATATGGGAAACGTTTAAATCTGAAGCAATTTTAAGGAAACTTCGAAAAAAGTTTATTTATGATTTATAGCTCGATATATATGTATTAGAAGTTTAGGAAAATTAGAGTCATTTTTACAACTTTTCGACTAAGCAGTGGCGATTTTACAAGGAAAATGTTGGTATTTTGACCATTTTTGTCGAAATCAGAAAAACATATATATGGGAGCTATATCTATATCTGCACCGATTTCAATCAAATTTGGCACACATTACTATATTACTAATTGTACTCCTAGTGCAAAATTTCACCCAAATTGGGCAAAAACTCTGGCTTCTGGGGCCATATAAGTCCACATCGGGCGAAAATATATATGGAAGCTATATCTAAATCTGAACCGATTTCAATCAAATTTGGCACACATGACTATACCAATTGTACTCCTTGTGCAAAATTTCAAGCCATTCGGGATAAAACTCTGGCTTCTAGGTCCATATAAGTGCATATCGGGCGAAAGATATATATGGGAGATATATATAAATCTGAACCGATTTCAACCAAATTTGGCACGCATAGCTACAATGCTAATTCTACTCCCTGTGCACAATTTCAACTAAATCAGAGCAAACAAGTATATACGGCCGTAAGTTCGGCCAGGCCGAATCTTATGTACCCTCCACCATGGATTGCGTAGGAACTTCTACTAAAGGCTGTCATCCACAATCGAATTACTTGGGTTGCGATAACACTTGCCGATGGCAAGGTATCGTAAAACTTTTTAACACTGTCTTCTAAATTGTAAGTTAGCCCATACGGGGTATATATTAAACAAAAAAAGGCCGATTAAATACGTATATAACCTAGTTTGACAAAATTTTCTATAGAAATAAAATTTTGACAAAATTTTCTATAGAAATAAAAATTTGACAAAATTTTCTATAGAAAGAAAAACTTGACAAAATTTTCTATAGAAAGAAAAACTTGACAAAATTTTCTATAGAAATAAAATGTTGACAAAATTTTCTATAGCAATACAATTTTGACAAAAATTTCTATAGAAATAAAATGTTGACAAAATTTTGTATAGAAATGAAATTTTGACAAAATTTTGTTAGAAATAAAATGTTGACAAAATTTTCTACAGAAATACATTTTTTACAAAATTTTCTATAGAAATAAAATTTTGACAAACATTTCTATAGAAATAAACTTTTGACAAAACTTTCTATAGAAATGAAATTTTAACAAAACTTTCTATAGTAATAAAATTTGACAAAATTTTCTATGGAAATAAAGTTTTGGTAGATTACAAAATTTTCTATAGAAATAAAATTTTGACAAAATTTTCTATGGAAATAAAATTTTGACAAAAATTTGTATAGAAATAAACTTTTGACAAAACTTTCTATAGAAATGAAATTTTGACAAAACTTTCTATAGTAATAAAATTTGACAAAATTTTCTATGGAAATAAAGTTTTGGTAGATTATTTTTGGCGATATGGATCAATTTTTGTGTAATAAGTCATCGGCTATATATTACTAAAGACCGATATGGACCAATTTTTACATGGCTGTTAGAGGCCATATATTGACAAAATGTACCAAATTTCAACCGTATCGGATGACTTTTGCTCCTCCAAGAGGTTCCGGACGTCAAATCTGGGGACGGTTTATATGGGAACTATATATAATTATGGACCGATATGGACCAATTTTTGCATGGTTATTAGAGGCCGTAAACTAACATCAGGTACCAAATTTCAACCGGATCGGATGAATTTTGCCCCTCCAAGAGGCTCCGGAGGTCAAATCTGGGGATCGGTTTATATGGGGGCTATATATAATTATGGACCGATATGGACCAATTTTTGCATGGTTGTTAAAAACCGTATACTAAGACCACGTACTAAATTTCAACCGGATCGGATGAATTTTGCTCCTCCAAGAGGCTCCGGTGGTCAAATCTGGGGATCGGTTTGTATGGGAGCTATATATAATTATGGACCGATATGGACCAATTTTTGCATGGTTGTTAGAGGCCGTATACTAACATCAGGTACCAAATTTCAACCGGATCGGATGAATTTTGCCCCTCCAAAAGTCTCCGGAGGTCAAATCTGGGGATCGGTTTATATGGGGGCTATATATAATTATGGACCGATATGGACGAATTTTTGCATGGTTGTTAGAGACCGTATACTAAGACCACGTACCAAATTTCAACCGGATCGGATGAATTTTGCTGCTCCGGGAGGCTCCCCAAGCCAAATTTGGGGATCGGTTTATATGGGGGCCATACGTAAACGTGGTCCGATATGGCCCATTTTTAATACCATCCGACCTACATCAATAACAACTACTTGTGCCAAGTTTCAAATCGATAGCTTGTTTCGTTCGGAAGTTAGCGTGATTTCCACAGACGGACGGACAGCCGGACAGACGGACGGACGGACAGACGGACAGACGGACGGACGGACGGACATGCTTAGATCGACTCAGAATTTGACCACGATCCAGAATATATATACTTTATGGGGTCTTAGAGCAATATTTCGATGTGTTACAAACGGAATGACAAAGTTAATATACCCCCATCCTATGGTGGAGGGTATAAAAATTGGCCTCTGTGGTCATATGAGTGTAAATCGGGCGAAAGCTATATATGGGAGCTATATCTTAATCTGAACCGATTTCAACCAAATTTGGCACGCATAGCAACAATGCTAATTCTACTCCCTGTGCAAAATTTCAACTAAATCGGAGTTAAAAATTGACCTCTGTGGTCATATGAGTGTAAATCGGGCGAAAGCTATATATGGGAGATATATCTAAATCTGAACCGATTTCATCCAAATTTGGTACGCATAGCTACAATGCTAATTCTTCTCCCTGTGCAAAATTTCAACTAAATCGGAGTTAAAAATTGGCCTCTGTGGTCATATGAGTGTAAATCGGGCGAAAGTTATATATGGGAGATATATATAAATCTGAACCGATTTCAACCAAATTTGGCACGCATAGCTACAATGCTAATTCTACTCCCTGTGCAAAATTTCAACCAAATTGGGGTAAAACTCTGGCTTCTGGGACCGTATTAGTCCATGTCGGGCGAAAGATATATATGGGAGCTATATCTACATCTGAACCGATTTCAATAAAATTTGGCACACTTGACTACAGTACTAATTGTTCTTCTTGTGCAAAATTTTAAGCAAATTAGGTTAAAACTCTGGCTTCTGGGGCCATATAAGTCCATATCGGGCGAAATATATATATGGGAGCTATATCTAAATCTGAACCGATTTCTTTCAAACTCAATAGGGATCTATTCTGAGCCAAAACACATACTTTTGCCAAATTTGAAGTCGATTGGACTAAAACTGCGACCTAGACTTTGATTACAAAAATGTGTTCACGGACAGACGGACATCGCTATATCGACTCAGGAGCCAACCCTGAGCATTTTTGCCAAAGACACCATGTGTCTATCTCGTCTCCTTCTGGGTGTTGCAAACATATGCACTAACTTATAATACCCTGTTCCACAGTGTGGAGCAGGGTATAAAAATATCTGATATTTGTTTGCACGACATTATAAATACAAATAAACAATGAATTAGTTTATAAATAAATAATAACAAATAAATATAGTTAATTTTGTGGTTTCTTTTATCAAGTGGCGTCCTTTTTTCGACGACGAAAAAAAAATGTTCATAGCGAGCAAACTATTTTAGGTTGTTACCATGTTCTTTTAAAAATATTTTTGACGAATACCATAACATTTTAGATCGTGATCATTGTCTTTTGATTCAAACAAAATTCTTTTTATCAATATAATAACATTTTAGATGAGGGCAATTTTATTTTTCTTAGAACCATATTCACTGAGCCAACATGGTTGCAAGTGAAAATGTTACATGGTCGCCGCAAAAACAGCTCCTATCATATTATTTTGCTCTTCGAGTATGTTGCTTCTCTGCGTGTAGTATTGAAGGGTATAGTATAGTCGGTCCCTCACGACTTTAGACTTTAAATATTTGTTTTAAAATCATTGTGTTTCGTCCCAGGACGTTAAGCAAATTTATGTTTTATATCTAAAATTTTTTTGAAATAGTAAACAATGTTGTTCAGATCAGTTCAGATTTAAAAATTTTGGAGAATTTCAAACAATTTCGGTCTATAAAGTGGTGAAGGGTATAATAAAGCCGTTTTTATATTCGACCTTTTCAATAGTCCAATGTAGATCAGTGAATAATCAAGCTCGAGGTAGTTTTTGTTGTTTTAATATTATTATTATTTTATTTTGTTTCCGATATTTCACAATTCCTTGAATTGCATCTTCATCGGGGTGTACACTAGAAAATATATAAATATTTTGAACATATCAATACAACAGAATTGATTAATTAATGAAAAATATTTTTGGTGTATATACATTTACTATTTCTGACATCTGGAATTTTAAACCTTGTGTGGATCAACGGGGTTCCTACTGACCCATCTGTTTATATTTGCTGAAACTTATTGAGCCGCGGAGCCCTTATTGACTCAACATGGTCCTTACTGACCAGCATCTCGAACACCTAAACTTTGGGGTCCCTACTGATTCGCTGTGGTCCTTACTGGCCTAAAGGTCCCTACAGGCCCATAATATTACATTTGATTAGTAATTTAAACTATATTTTGCTGCTTTTAGCAGCAAAAAAATAAATAATCAATCTGTTCATAAATGACGTATTTATCAAACGATCTTCTATATATTTCGTATATTCAAATATTTTGTGAGTCTCGTAATTTTTTAGAATATTAGTCAATTCGGTTCAGATTTAGATATAGCTCCAGAGGCAAAAGTTTTAAATCGTTTTACAGTAAATTTCGCACTGAGTATGTCAAGTTCGATTGAAATCGGTTCAGATTTAGATATAGCCAGAGGCCAATGTTTTATTCCTATTTACGAGTAAATTTGCACAGGAAGTAGAATATACATTATAAATATTCATACCGAATTTGGTATGCATCGGTTAGGTTCAGATTTAGATATAACTCCCATATATATCTTTCACCCGATTTAGATTCATATGACCACGAAGGCCAAAGTTTAATTCCGAAAATTTTGGCACAGAGAGTGCAATTAAACTATTAGAAATATTTGCCAAATTTAGTCAAAATAGGTTCATATTTAGACAAAGCCCCCATATATATGTTCTTCCGATTTGGGCAAATATGGCGAAAATACCCATATTTTTTTTTTTTTTTTGTAAAATTCAAATTTACACGCAGAGAAGGAATATGATCACCTCAACCATGTTTCAAGAGCAAAATGTTATTTTTGGATGGTGACCATGTAACATGTTTATGGCAAAAATGTTCTTTTCTCGCCAAAAATAATATGCTTGTCGAAATCAGACACATAATATCCGAGAAAATAACATGGTTGCGACAAACATGTTACATGGTCACCATTCAAAAATAACATTTTGCTCCTGAAATATGGTTGAGGTGATCATATTCCTTCTCTGCGTGTAAATTTGACAAGTATAAAAAGTGTCATTCATACGATGAATTCCTACGTTGTATTAACGAAGCTTTTCATTAAAAGTTAGCCATCGTAGCATTTCGTTAAAACAATGTAATTTTACGTTATATTTACAAAACCGTTTATGGAATACATTTCGTACTATTAACGAATAATTACGTTACTATAACGTAGTCTTTCCGTTGTATTAACGAAAATTATTCGTAGTATGAATGAAACTTATTCGTTGTTCGAATGAAACTTTTTCATTGTATGGATGCAACTTATACGTTGTATGAATGAAAATCATTAATTTTATGAACCCAGGTTGTTTATTGTATTAATGAAAGACGAACGTTGTATCAATGAACATAAACTTTATATTAATGAATGTTTACAAGCTTACTTTTTCAAAAAAAAAAAAAAAAAAAAACAAGTAAGGAAAGTCTAAAGTCGGGCGGCGCCGACTATATTATACCCTGCACCACTTTGTAGATCTAAATTTTCGATACCATATCACATACGTCAAATGTGTTGGGGGCTATATATAAAGGTTTGTCCCAAATACATACATTTAAATATCACTCGATCTGGACATATATGGGAGCTATATCTAAACCTGAACCGATTTCAATAAAATTTGGCACACTTGACTATAGTACTAATTGTTCTTCTTGTGCAAAATTTTAAGCAAATTAGGATAAAACTCTGTACTCCTAGTGCAAATTTTCAACCAAATTGGGGTAAAACTCTGACTTCTGGGACCGTATTAGTCCATATCGGGCGATAGATATATATGGGAGCTATATCTAAATCTGAACCGATTTCAATAAAATTTGGCACACTTGACTATATTACTAATTGTTCTTCTTGTGCAAAATTTTAAGCAAATTAGGGTAAAACTCTGGCTTCTGGGGCCATATAAGTCCATATCGGCTGAAATATATATATATATGGGAGCTATATCTAAATCTGAGCCGATTTCTTCCAAAATCTATAGGGATCTATTCTGAGCAAAAACACATACTTGTGCCAAATTTGAAGTCCATTGGACTAAAACTGCGACCTAGACTTTGATTGCAAAAATGTGTTCACGGACAGATGGACATCGCTTTATCGACTCAAGAGCCCACCCTGAGCATTTTTGCCAAAGACACCATGTGTCTATCTCGTCTCCTTCTGGGTATTGCAAACATATGCACTAACTTATAATACCCTGTTCCACAGTGTGGCGCATCAAATATTAGGGTTTCCTTTGAAATTTCAGTGGGGTTTGAGGAGCAAAGCATTTCAACCAGTACACTTCCCGAAGATAAGTTTAAAGATTTTACCTATGAAGACTATATCAGATTCTGGATTTATACGAACCATTTTTGTTCGAGTTTTAGAGGAATCATTAACACCTCTTGTAAGTGTGCAAGACAATTATAAAATAACGTCATGATTTGAAATCCTAAATCTGTAGATTTTCACTCGAAAAGTAAAATCTGGAAATTTTGCATTGAGTTTCAAGCAATTTTCATGATCGGTACGCCTTCTTTACCCTCAAGAAGTGAGAGAGTATGGAGAGACAGAAATACTCAAAGTCCCATTAATATGAAGAAAGATACCAATTTATTTTTAACGACGCATATCGTTATATTAACGATCACTTTCGTTTTATAAATGAGATGTTCATTTCATTACGGAGCATATAAAAGGAACACAGTCCTTAAGGACTAAAAACTTCCAATAGTTATTCTCTATGTGCAAATGATTATAATTCCATCTTTGTAAATTTTTTTATTCTAAAGATGGTTATTAAGTTCGAGTTTAGCCGCTAAAATCGTCATTTCTTCACGATTACTTTTTAATAATAATCCATTTTAAGGAATACAAAATTTCTGAAAATTTGCTTTGGGCTATACCCCATCAAGTTATAATAAAATTTGCAACAAATATGTATAATTTTATGCCTTTTTTTGCTTATTTAGTTTTCATTTTAGCGGCTAAACTCAAACTTAGTACTCACCCTAATTCTCGAAAAAGTTACAATGTTAATATTCGTTATATTAATGAAACGTATTTTATTAAAATAACGAAAACACAAAATTGTCTTTTACCGATTAATTTCATTGTATTAACGATCACATTCGTTCTTATAACTAAAAATTTCGTTTTATTGACGAAAAATAATCAACGAAGCCCGTTCGGTAATAACACAAAGCATTTTTCTAGCAGTGTATCGACCGATAAATCATAAATGCAGATTTGTGAAATTTTATGCAATGGCTTTAGATTTGAATATTTCCAATATTTTTTTATTACACTCAAAAAAAGTGAACCCTATATTTCACTAAAGCCGAATTAACTCTCTTTTAGTTCATTGCATTATTACGTTTTAAGAAAGTTTCCATAACTTTAATATTTTCTTGCGTACGTAAGATAAATTAACTTACACAAAGGAAAAAATTATACACAAATGAAGCATAAAGATTAACTAAATTCGTGTCTCCCATAAAATAGTTAAAAATTTCTTAAAATTTGTAAATTTTACCAATATGCCGCCCATCTTGAACTGCGTATGGCACTAAAGACATTCTTGCAATTTTGAACTCCAATTTTTTCCTTCAAACTATAAAATTTTCTTTAACAAGTGAAAAAAATTAATTATGTCTAATAAATTTTCTTGAATTTGTCGAAAAATATTTACTTATTTTTGTGATATCGGAGTGACGTCAGCGTTTGTAATACTGTTTAGTTAAAATTTTCTAAAAATAATCGAAATTTTCTCAAATTAACCAAAATTTTTCTTCCTGGTGGGTTCACTGTTTTTTCAGTGTAATATTGTGCTTCATTTCGGTTATTAACCGATTTAAATTTTGAGTCTGGAGATTTTGTAAAAGTCTTAAAATATTGTCCAAATCGGTTCATATTTAAATATTTGTATAAGGGAATGTAAACCTTTATATAGCTTCAAGCAAATTTGAAGGAGTTAAGATGGTATCAAAAATATAGTCGGCGCCGCCCGAATTTACTTCTTGTTGTTGTTGAAAGAATTTATCACATTATTATTTCTACACTGGTAGAACAAAATGTGTCATTAAAATTGAGCCAATGAAAAAATTTTGCTTATATAACGTTATTATACAGAATTTTCGGTTACTCAATGAAACGATTCGTACTATTAATGAATATTTTCATTATCTTTATGAAAATAATTCATCGTATCAATGAACATTTTTCATTGGGTCAATTTTTTTGAAAATTTATTTGTGTGTATATTAAGCATATTAATCATATAATGCAACTGTATTAAAAATCGTTGTACTGTATTAAACTTAATTTTAAACTGGGACAAAAACATTTCAAATGTTTCCCTGTTCATGTTTTGGTTTTTATTATGATGGTCTAATTTATTCAATTAAAAAGTTTGTGAATAAAAGTTGTTCTTTGTTTTGCCATACCTTACCTTAAGTTAATTACATGATAGTCTGTATCAAAAATATCGAAGTACAAGAGCAAAATAATCGGAAAAATAAAAGTTCGTTTAGAGATGTAAGTGTGCTAGAAAAGGAGAACAAACCCGACCATCAAATTAATGGAATATGTGATCAGAACAATAATTGGGATAATTTCGAAAGGGATTCAGAGAACTTTAGCAAAAAAGTATATATGGATAAAATTTGGGTCGTGATGAATTATGTGTATTGTATTTGAGTTTTGATCCAGGTGACTCCTCGCTCTTTCTTATGGTACCACATCTATTTACATTGTATATGTTTTACTGTAGTCCAAATTAAGATAGCTATTATTGGGTCAATTAACATATTCGGTTATATCTGTTTGGTTGGAGTATTTGCTAATTGCGGTTAACAATTTATTTTCAAGGACGTCTATTTTGTTTAAATTACTCAACACATAAAACTCTCCAATAAGTTGAATTACATGATTTTATCTTACCCCATTATCTGTAGATATAATTCGTTCGGTGAAATATGTTTCATCTACTCAACCGTACATAAAAATATTAAACCTTAATATTCGTTTTCATTCTCCATAAATTTTGAAATTTTCATTAAAATCAGCATGTTTTTTAATTACACACAAATTTTTTTTCTGATTCAATCACGAAATTAATTTATACAATTAATTTTTTAATTGAAATGTCTTCAATCACAGAAATGATAGTTTCAATTAAAAAATTAATTGAAGGTCAGTTAAAAAATTAATTGATGCAATTAAAAAATTAATTGGTGCAATTAAAAAATTAATTGACACTATTAATTTTTGTGATTGATTTTTGTTCCAATTAAAAAATTTGTTGAATCAATTGAATTTTTAATTGAAAATTTTTACAAACTCAATTAAAATTTTAATTGCAAAAATTTTTGTGATTTTTTTTCTGTGTAGAAACTAAAGGTGCAGGGAATGGTTAGCCTATTCATTATCCAAGCAAAAATTGGAAATCCTCCCATGGTTTTGGACAATTAAATGTCGCAAAGAAGAAAAGACAATCAATAAACATATTAAGAACTATGAAAATGAATTTTAAAGTTACACCCCTGCGGGATTTGAACCCGTGTCTGTGTTGACCTTTTCGCTTCCATGGAAGTTCTTTTGAGAAGATTTTGCAAATTACGAAAAATCTCAGTTCTCTTGAGTTTAGATGGAAGAAATGTGTTTATACAAAATATGTGAAGAAAATAACAAAATAAAAATCATGTATAAAATACAAAAAATATTTGATAAAAGATTTACCCCTGAAGATATTTTCTCCACTACTGTAGTACAGGGTATAATAAGTTTGTGCATTTGTATGTAACGCCAAGAAGGAAAACTCTGAGGCCCATCGTTTAGTATACCGATCGTCTGAATTATCTGAATCGATTTTGCGATGTCCGTCTGTCTGTCTGTTCCAGTATTTTTGTGTGCAAAGTACAGCACGCTGTTAAAGTTCGATTGTTCTCAAACATGGCATAGAGCATTTGTTCGGCTCAAAGACGATCCCTATTGATTTTGGTTCATCGGTTCAGATTTATATATAGCTGCCATATACATTTAACCCCGATTTGGTCATAATTGACGTGTTTATCAACCGATCTTCTTCAAATTTCATAAATCTAAATATTTTGTGAGTCCCGTAAAATTTGCAAAATATCGGTTCAGATTTAGATGTAGCTTCCATATATATCTTTCTCCCGATATTCACTTATATGGTCCCAGAAGCTAGAGATTTACTTTAAATTATAAAATTACCAAGTTTGCCAAATTTGGTTGAAGTCGCTTCGGATTTAGATATAGCTCTTTCGCCCGATTTGCTCTCCACAGTTTAACATGAATTGACATGACATTTTGCACAGGGAATAGAAGTGACATTCTAGCTATCCGTGCAAATGTAGTCAAAATCGGTACAGATTTAGATATAGCTCCATATATATATCTTTCGGCCGATATGGATTTATGTGGCACTAGAGGCCAGATTTTTATACCCTCCACCAAAGGATGGGGGTATATAAACTTTGTCATTCCGTTTGTAACACATCGAAATATTGCTCTAAGACCCCATAAAGTATATATATTCTGGGTCGTGGTGAAATTCTGAGTCGATCTAAGCATGTCCGTCCGTCCGTCTGTTGAAATCACGCTAACTTCCGAATGAAACAAGCTATCGACTTGAAACTTGGCACAAGTAATTGTTATTGATGTAGGTCAGATGGTATTGCAAATGGGCCATATCGGTTTACTTTTACGTATAGCCCCCATATAAACGGACCCTCAGATTTGGCTTGCTGGTCTCTAACAACCATGCAAAAATTGGTCCACATCGGTCCATAATTATATATAGCCCACATATAAACCGATCCCCAGATTTGGCTTGCGGAGCCTCAAAGAGAAGCAAATTTCATCCGATTCGGCTGAAATTTGGTACAGGTTGGTATATGGTCTCTAACAACCATGCAAAAATTGGTCCACATCGGTTCATAATTATATATAGTCCCCATATAAACCGATCCCCAGATTTGACCTCCGGAGCCTCTTGGAGAAGCAATATTCATCCGATCCGGTTCAAATAGAATGTGGTGTTACTATATGGCCGCTAACAACCATACCAAAATTGGTTCATATCGGTCTATAGTTATATATTGCCAATCACGGTTGCCACTCGAGCCAAAAATAATCTACCAACATTTTATTTCTATAGAAACTTTTGTCAAAATTTTATTTCCATAGAAAATTGTGTCAAAATTGTATTTCTATAGAAAAGTTTGTTAAAATTTCATTTCTATAGAAAATTTTGTCAAAACTTTATTTCTATAGAAAATTTTGTCAAAATTTTATTTCTTTAAAAAATTTTGTTAAAATTTTATTTCTATAGAAAATTTTGTCAAAATTTTATTTCTATAGAAAATTTTGTTAAAATTTTATTTCTATAGAAAACTTTGTCAAACTGAATTATATAGGTATTTAATCGGTATTTTTATACCCTCCACCATAGGATGGGGGTATATTAACTTTGTCATTCCGTTTGTAACACATCGAAATATTGCTCTAAGACCCCATAAAGTATATATATTCTGGGTCGTGGTGAAATTCTGGGTCGATCTGAGCATGTCCGTCCGTCTGTTGAAATCACGCTAACTTCCGAACGAAACAAGCTATTGACTTGAAACTTGGCACAAGTAGTTGTTATTGCAAATGGGCCATATTGGTCCACTTTTACGTATAGCCCCCATATAAACGGACCCCCAAATTTGACTAGCGATTGCTCTAAGAGAAGCAAATTTCATCCGATCCTGCTGAAATTTGGTACATGGTGTTGGTATATGGTCTCCAATAACCATGCAAAATTTTGTCTATATCGGTTCCCTTTTACGTATAGCCCCCATATAAACGGACCCCCAAATTTGGCTTGCGATTGCTCTAAGAGAAGCAAATTTCATCTGATCCGGCTGAAATTTGGTACGTGGTGTTAGTATATGGTCTCTAACAACCATGCAAAAATTGGTCCACATCGGTCTATAATTATATATAGCCCCCATATAAACCGATCCCCAGATTTGGCTTGCGATTGCTCTAAGAGAAGCAAACTTCATCTGATCCGGCTGAAATTTGGTACGTGGTGTTAGTATATGGTCTCTAACAACCATGCTAAAATTGGTCCACATCGGTCTATAATTATATATAGCCCCCATATAAACCGATCCCCAGATTTGTCCTCCGGAGCCTCTTGGAGGAGCAAAATTCATCCAATCCGGTTGAAATTTGGAACATGGTGTTAGAATGTGGTCTCTAACAAACACGCAAGAATTGGTCCATATCGGTCCATAATTATATATAGTCCCCATATAAACCGTTCCCCAGATTTGATCTCCGGAACCTCTTGGAGGAGCAAAATTCATCCGATCCGGTTGAAATTTGCAACGTGGTGTTAGTATAAGGCCGCTAATAATCATGCCAAAATTGGTCCATATCGGTCTATAGTTATATATAGCCGATCCCCAATCATACAAAAATTGATCCCCAATCATACAAAAATTGGTTGCCACTCGAGCCAAAAATAATCTACCAAAATTTTATTTTTATAGAAAACATTGTCAAAATGTTATTTCTATAGAAAATTTTGTCAAAATTTTATTTCTATAGAAAATTTTTTCCAAATTTTATTTCTATAGATTTTTTTTTCTAAATTTTATTTCTATAGAAAATTTTGTCAAAATTTTACTTCTATAGAAACTTTAATCTTAATTATATACGTATTTAATCGGCCTTTTTTAGTTTAATATATACCACGTATGGACTATGTGGTATATATTACGGTGTTAGGAAGTTTTAAGATACCTTGCCATCGGCTTCAGTAGAAGTTTCTCCGCAGTCCTTGGTGGAGGGTACATAAGCTTCGGCCTGGCCGAACTTATGGCCGTATATACTTGTTTGATTTAATATATATCACGTATGGACTTACTTACCATTTAGAAGACGGTGTTAGGAGGTTTTAAGATACCTTGCCATCGGCAAGCGTTACCGCAATTCAAGTAATTCGATTGTGGATGGCAGTGTTTAGAAGAAGTTTCTGTGCAATCCATGGTGGAGGGTATATAAGCTTCGGCCTGGCCGAACTTACTGCCGTATATACTTGTTTTTTTTTTATATCTTTCAAATTAAGCACAAAGAGTACAATTGATGGTATTATCAAATATGCTTCATTTCGTTGAAGTCGGTTCAGAATTAGATATAGCTTCCATATATATCTTTCTCCCGATATGGCCTTAGAGACCAGATTTTTGCTTTTATTTCGTTCAAAATTTAAAACAAAAGTACACTTGAAGGTGTTGTCAAATATACTCATTTTCGTTAAAATCGATTAAGATTTAGATATAGCCCCAAAATATATCATTCGTCCCATTTAGATTCGTATGACATCCGGAGATCACATATTCATTTAGATTTACTTGAAATTTTGAACTGAGAGTAGAATCAACATTTTAGCAATGTGTGCCACATTTAGTACAAATTGGTTAAGACTTAGATATAGCTCCCATATGTATTAGCCTGATTTGGGGAAATAGGATGGAAGTTTTCATATTTAACACCCATGTTCAACGGGATTTTACTCCTATTGATTTTATTTAACAAAGAGAAAAGATTTAACATTATATATAACTGTATCGAATTTGATCCAAATCAGTTCAGATTTAGATAGAGTGCCATGTATCTTTCCGATTTAGGCTAAAATGGCACAATATCGTCAATCATATGAGATTATGTTAAGGCCCCGCCTTGTGTTAATGTCGCTTGATATGACCAAATATTGTCACAAACCTCACAATTAATTATCTATCTCGGCGAAATCTATTCAATATCCTTTCAAAATCTTCATTTCTATACCTCTAATACATGTGTATCGCCTGATTAATCATAAATTGCATAAAAGTTGCTCTAGTTGTACATTTCCCATATTTTTTACTAAGTTGTGTTTCGTCCCAGGACGTTAGCCGATTTAAATTTTAAGTCCAGGGATTTTAGAGATTTATAAAAATTTTCTCCAAATCAGTTCATATTTAAATATTTATATTTGGTCCAACTAGTGGTGAAGGGTTTTATATCGTAGGCCCCTCCCGGCTTAAAACTTTACTTATTGTTTATTCATAATGATAAACAACGTTTCGATAAGTAATTACAATTTTATTTCTTGTTGTTGTTGTAACATTTTATTGTGATTTCATATATTTTTATGTTATACGCTCTGGTACTTCAGCTTGTGCCCAGAACTCTGCGACTAAGAGTGATCTGGTGGTAAGTCGGGTTGGTTTAGCAGGGCAAGAGATAAGATGACGCGTGTCGTGTGGCCCTTGCTTGCAAATTGGACATACGTCAGCTACGCTGCTATCAATCACTGATAAGTAGGAATTGAGGCGGCTGCACTTGCCTGATCTTAATTGGGCTAAAACTACCGTAGTCTGCCGTGGGAGGTCTCTTTCCTCCGGTGCTATGGGCGGTGGACGGACTACGAGAACAGGATTAACCTTGTAGCTTCTCATCGCTTCAGCTACAGGATCCTCTTGAATCCTGTTCAAACCTGCCTGGTACGCTGCTTCATCTAGAGGCTCTCTTTTGTAACGCTGGATCTCGCGCTCAACCCTTACGTTCCTGGGTGGTGGTTGCGTATCCATGAGATGGTGGTTTGGATGTTTACTGCGATAACAACCCAGGAGATACTGCTTTGACAACATGTGATTGTGTCTTCGCACAGGGATGATCTTTGTCTCCACATAAAGGTGATCCAGGGGTGTGCTGCGGAGACACCCAGCCGCAGTTCTAAGGGCAGCGTTCTGGCCAGTCTGTATGTTATTCCATTGCGTGTCACTGGTCTGCGGTGTCCACACTGGAGCTGCATAGTTTACCACTGGCCGGCCAATTGCCTTATAAATGTTAACAAGGTTTCTTTGTCCACACCCCAAGTACTACCGGCAAGTGACTTGAGGACCTTGTTTCAACCGCGTATCTTATTACATATTGCAGTTGCATGGGCAGATGAGAAAGACTGTCAAATGTTAGACCCGAGTATCTTGGGGTAGTTTACTGTCGGAATTATTTCGCCATCTACTCTAACATTCAACTGCCTACGCACTTCCGCCGTCCATGTAGTAAACAGTGTGGCTGAGGATTTGGTGTCAGATATCCTCAGATTTCTAGTAGTGAAATAACTGCTAAGATCAGCAATGTAGGCGTTTAAACGACCGCATATGTCAACAACAATCGGCCCGGATGCTACGATTGTACAGTCGTCCCCATATGATAGAATCTCGACGCCTTCAGGAGGGGGTGGAATGGAGGACACAGGTTAAATAGTGCCGGAGATATCACCCCACCCTGGGGAACTTCCTGTTTAACTCTACGGGGTTTTGACTTTTTGTCCCTGAATTCCTCGTACGATTGGCGTCCACACATATAAATCAGAACCCAACTCTTCGTTCCTGCCGGTAGGGACGTATTCTCGTGACGTCCTCGAATAATGTGGCATGGTTGACCGTATCGAACGCTTTCGATTGGTCCAGCGCCACGAGGACCGTCCTATGACACGGCTTGGGCTGCCCAGCAAAAAAATTTGGAAGTTCTTCCAAAGGCACAACTTTAAAAGCACTTCCGGAAGATGCACTCCCAATGATGTTCTTTATTTTAACTACCCAGGAAGTTCTTTTAATTCAATTTTTTATAACTTGCTTTTTCATATTTTTAATGGGTAATTTTAACTTTTTTTGTTTCAAATTGGTTAAAAACAGAGTAAGAATACATAAAATGGTACAAATCATTTAAATTTTGTCGAAAAAAATGTTAAATCCAATCTGAAAAAGTAGTGAATTTTTGAAAATAGTTGAGGTCAAACGTTTCCGACAAGCATTAGAATCCATTAAAAAATATAAAAAATTATAAAAATTATTTATTTGACAAAATATCACAGAATTTTTAATTTACATCCAAAACATTGAATTCGGATCACACCTAAAGAAGTGATGCAAATTCAGTGCAACGGCTATTGAAATGGAGGACTTCCGTCCTATGATAAGCCCATATTAAATTCATCGCTTCTGCGTCAATTTTGCACCACTTCCGGATCCAAAAAGAATATTTTCATTACTTTTTTGGCGACACTTTTTTTTTTTGCTGGGTGATTAAGTCCCCTATTGATATGTGTCGAAATGGCATGTAAGGCTATTGTCGTACTGCGTACAGAATCCATGTTGATGGTGGGCAGCTGGAAAATTCTCCACGAGGCTGGAGAGGAGTTGTGTCTTGGCTACTGGCGATAGAAGGGATATCGGCCTGTACGATTCACCTTTACTCGAATCTTTGCCTGGCTTCAGTAGTGGAATCGACCCATCTTCCAGACATCGGGTATAATGAGTGATTCCAAGGACAAATTGAGGAGTCTGGTCAGGTACTCAACTCCCAGTATTCCCAGGTGCTTCAGCATTAGCATTGAAATTCCGTCGGGGCCCAGCGCCTTGGATGGATTCGCGCTGTTGATGACATTGGTAACTTCGGCTGCGGTAAATTTTGGTGTGTCATCGGCTTGGAGACCACGTATGAGACGAGTGGCTCTTCTTTTCGCTTATCACTCTCGGGATGCTCGACAAACTCTCGGTTGAAGTATTTGGCGCATCTCTTCGGATCAGTCACAGTCACGTCGACAAAGGCGACTGAAATCCCATCATCCCTTGTAGCGGGGTTCGAGAGGGCTCTTACTGTTGACCACAATTTACCTGTTTCTGTGCCTAGGTTACATTGCTTCAGGTGTTCTAACCATGTGTTCCGTTTGTGCTTGTCGACTATCTTTCTAATCTCTAGATTCAGTTCCCTGATTCTAGGGTCAGCAGGGTTAGGTTAGGTTAGGTTAGGTTAGGTTATGTGGCAGCCCGATGTATCAGTCTCACTTATACTATTTAGTCCATTGTGATACCACAGTGGCGAACTTCTCTCTTATCACTGAGTGCTGCCCGATTCCATGTTAAGCTCAATGACAAGGGACCTCCCTTTTATAGCCGAGTCCGAACGGCGTTCCACATTCCAGTGAAACCACTTAGAGATGCTTTGAAACCCTCAGAAATGTCACCAGCATTACTGAAGTGGGATACTCCACCGCTGAAAAACTTTTTGGTGTTCGTTCGTAGCAGGAATCGAACCCACGAACTTGTGTATGCAAGGCGGGTATGCTAACCATTGCACCACGGTGGCAGGGTTAGCACGGCGGCGTTCATCACGCTCGTCTGCGAGTCCCGCCGCTTCAGCTGGGAAGTTGGGCCTCACCTGGACAATTCGTCTTGTTGTCATATTACGGTTATACCGTCCGTCTGTTGAAATCACGCTAACTTCCGAACGAAACAAGCTATCAACTTGAAACTTGGCACAAGTAGTTGTTATTGATGAAGGTCGGATGGCCATATCGGTCCACTTTTACGTATAGCCCCCATATAAACGGACCCCCAAATTTAGCTTGCAGATCCTCTAAGAAAAGCAAATTTCATCCGATCCGACTGAAATTCGGTACATGGTGTTAATATATGGTCTCTAACAACCATGTAAAAATTGGTCCACATCGGTCCATAATTATATATAGTCTCCATATAAACCGATCCCCCGATTTGGCTTTCGGAGCCTCTAGAAGAAACAAATTTCATCCGATCCGGGACATGAAATTTGGGACATGGTTTTTGGGACATGGGGTTAGTATACGGTCTCTAACAACCATGCAAAAATTGGTCCACATCGGTCCATAATTATATATAGCCCCCATATAAACCAATCCCCAGATTTTGCTTGCGGAGCCTCTAAGAGAAGGAAATTCCATCCGATCCGGCTGAAATTTGGTACATGGTGTTAGTATATGGTCTCTAAGAACTATGCAAAAATTGGTCCAAATCGGTCAATAATTATATATAGCCCCCATATAAACGGATCCCCCGATTTGGCTTGCGAAGCCTCTAAGAGAAGCAAAATTCATCCGATCCGGCTGAAATTTGGTACATGGTGTTAGTATATGGTCTCTAATGACCATGCAAAAATTGGTCCACACCGGTAAATAATTATATATAGCCCCCATATAAAGCGATCCCCAGATTAGACCTCCGGAGCCCTTTGGAAGAGCAAAATTCATCCGATTCGGTTGAAATTTTGTACGTGATGTTAGTACATGGTATCCAACAACCATGCAGGAATTGGTTCATATCAGTCCATAATTATATATAACCCCCATATAAAACGATCCCCAGATTTTACCTCCGGTGCCTTTTGGAGTAGCAAAATTCATCCGATCTGGTTGAAATTTGGTACGTGGTGATAGAAATGATATTTAACAACCGTGCCAAAAGTGGTCCATATCAGTCCATAATCATATATAGCCCCCATATGAACCGATCCCGAGATTTGGTTTTGGAGCCTCTTGGAGGAGCAAATTTCAACCGAGTCAGTAGAAATTTGGTACATTGTGCTAGTGTAAGTCCGTTAACAACCATGCCTAACTAGGGCCATATCGGTCTATAGTTATATATAGCTCTCAGATAAATCGATCCCCAATCACACAAAAATTGGTCCATATCAAGTTCGTAATTGTATATAGCCCCCATATAAGCGACCCCCACATTTCAATTCTGGCTCCCTACGTACCGTGCAAAAGTCCATATCGATTCGTAATTATTTGTAGACTTACCTACACATACCTTTTTTGTCTAATATATGCCACGTATGGACTAACTGACAATTTATAAAACGATTTAAGATATCACAACCCAAGTAATTCGATTGTGGATGAGGGTACATAAGATTCGGCCTGGCCGAACTTACGGCCATACATACTTGTTTATTTTTTATTTTCATTCAACTGAACTTTCAAAGCACTACTTTTAAAAAAATGCAAATGATTCAAAAACGGAGTACCTATGTCCTATAACAAGCCCATGTAAAATTCATTGGAAATGATCCAAGTTTACACTGCTTCCGAATTACAAATTGGGGATCCAAACTACTTTCTTGCAAGTTCTTTCTTTTGCTGGGTATCTTTTTTCACTTGCTTATAACTTATCAATAGTTTGATGACAGCGGAAAAAATTGAATTGTACAAAAATTGTGTAGAAAAAAAAACACATTGCCATGCATTGGGAAAAAACACTGTGAATTGTACATACATTGCCCTATATTTTACTGACATTACCACATTTGTATGAGGAAAACACATGGTTGACAGGTGTATGCAATACGCTCGATAAATTAAAAAAAAGTAAAAAAAACATTTGAATTGTTTCATTTAAATTGTTTTCAAATATCTTAACTTTTATGAATTAATCGAGCGTATTGCATACACCTGTCATGCATATGTTTTCCTCATAAAATCGACTTAACATAATGTCAGTAAAATATAGGACAATTTGTGTACAATTCACAGTGTTTTTTACAATGTATGTCAATGTATTTTTTTTTTTCCTTCACCAATGAAATATGTGTGTCAAACAGGGTTGGCCTGTCGCAAACTGTGACTTTTGCGACATACGTTTACGACGGTATAATACGTATGTCGCAAAAGTCGTAAACCTAATGTAAAAAACCTAATTTTGAATTAAAGAAATTGTGAATATTTTTTAATTTAATTTAGTTAGGCTTCCCGATGAAAGGGATGAAAAAAAAATGCTATGTTCAAGACTCCACTAGTTTTACATCTCTCATTCGCAACTCCAAACTATTCTTGGTTTGCGTGGTCCATAATGTCAACCTAAGCCTTAGTTGCATCAGCGAATGACTAGCTAAACTTTTGAAAATTTTTAATTAGTATGGAAATTGGCTCTAATAAGCCAAAACGTGATTTTATAAAATTCTCTCTAAACAAAAATTCACTTTTGCAAGACTCAAGTAGTCTTCCTTCATTGTAGTTTCTGCAGAAATTTTGTAAAGAAAGGATGAGCGAATACCGGCCGTCACGTTTACTGCACCATCAAGTAGTTCATTGTAATTTCGGCTTGGAGTCTCCAATTGAAATAATTCTGTTCTCAAGTTTTTAAACTCGTTAATAACTTCCTGATAATTTAATTTTTTTCGAACATATCATCATTTTGAATATCATTCGCTGCCTAGCTGAAGGGGCTGAAGTATTTGGAGTTTGCGACGTTTGCTACTTTTCTTACATTTACGACGCGTATGTGACGTTTACAACTTTGCGACAGTCGCAAACCTAAAATAGCTTAATACAGACCATCTCTGGTGTCAAACTGACACGAGACATCCAATTAAAAATTGCACATGTCAATGTTCTGAAGGTAAATCCTCTCCTGTGAGTAATAGAATTGATTCATCATTTCTTTCGTTAAGCAATAAACATATTCATGTTTGTCATATGGTTTAGTATACCCATCGTCATAGAATTCAATTCTCAATTCGATTAAACCATGTCCGTCTGTCTGGCTGTTTATGTATTTTTGTGTGCAAAGTACAGCTCGCAAATTAGATCCGATTGTCCTCAAATTTGACATAGGGTGTTATTTCGGCTCGAAGACGGACCCTATTCAGATTTAGATGTAGCTGCCATATATAGTTATTACCGATCTGGTCATAATTGGCGTGTTTATCAACCGATATTCTACAAATTCAGTACATCTGAATATTTTGTGAGTCTCGAGTCAAGTGTGCCAAATGTAGTTGAAATTTAAACGTGGTCGTACAAGCATTGAAGATGAACCACGTAGTGGACGTCCAAAAACAGCAACAACAACAGAAATTGTAGCCAAGGTGCATGATATGGTATTAAATGATCGACGAATAAAAGTGCGTGAAATTGCTAATATGTTATCATGGGCATCTCAAATAATCGAGTTTAATTAATTTTGCATGAAGAACTCAGAAGGAAAAGCTTTCTGCAAGATGGGTGCCGCATTTATTAACAGTCGAAAACGCATAAGAATGAACATTTCTCAAGCTTGTTTGGATCGTTTTAAGCGAAATAAAATGGATTTTAAGTGACGTTTCATAACTGTTGATGAGACATGGATCCACCACTATACTCCAGAGGCAAAAGAATAATCCAAACAATGGACTGAAGCTGGAGGAAGTGCCCCAAAGAAGGCAAAAACAATTCAATCGGCTGGTAAGGTTATGGCAACGGTTTTTTTTGGGATTTCAAAGGTATTTTATTGATTGACTATCTGCAAAAGGGTAAAACAATAAATTCAGAGTACTATTGCAACCTTTTGGATCAATTAAATGTACATATTCGAGAAAAACGACCTGGCTTAAACACACAAAAAAATAAATTTTCATCCAGACCAAGCACCAGAGCACAAGAGTGTTTTAACAATGGCTAAAATCAACGAATTAAAGTACGAGTTGCTTGACCACTCACCTTATTCTCCTGATTTAGCTCCCAGTGACTCTTACTTGTTCCCAAATCTAAAAAAATTCCTTGCTGGCAAGCGTTTTACCTCAAATGAAGATGCAATTACAGTTGTAAACCACTATTTTGAAGAACTTGAGGAAAACTATTTTAATCATGGGATAGAATTGCTAGAAAGGCGTTGGTCTAAGTGTATTGAAGTTTCAGGAGATTATATTGAAAAATAAAACTATTTTTGAAAAACTAACTATTATCTCTCATTGATAGGCTAAGAAGTTTCCGAACCGCTCTCGAATGTTAGAACATTTCATATTTGACACCCATCTTCAACGAGATTTTACTCCAATGTATCGACATTCTATCTAACTGTGTCGAATCGAACGATCTAAATCGGATCAGATTAAGATATGGCGCTTTATATATTCTTCCGATTTAGGCGTTAGCCATAATTTCCCCAGACTTTCCATAGAATCGGATAAGATTTAGATAAGGCGGCGGCTCGCGTAGATGTAGCTTGATGTGGCCAAATATTGTCACAAACCCCACAATTGACTACCTATCTTGGCGAGATCTAGCCTACATCATTATATAATCCCCCCATCGTTATATAATTCCCACTTGTAAAAATATCTCAAGTTTACCTACACCTCTTTGTATATGTATCTTCCGATAAATCATAAATTCACTTTTGTGCAAATGCATGAATATGGCTCTTGTTTTATGTTTCTCATATTTTTACTAAAATTGTGTTTCTTCCCAGAGTGTTAGCCTATTTAGATTTTTAGTCTAGAGATTTTTGCAAGAGTAAAATCGGTTCATATTTAAAACATTTGTATATGGGAATATAAAACTTTATCTAACTGCAACAAATTAGAGGCAGTCACGATCAAAATTCTGATATATATAGTGGTGAAGGGAATAATACAGTCGGCCCCTCTCGACCTTAGACTTTACTTACTTGTTTTATTCTAGCAATCTGAATTTTCACAAATAATTTTACTTCAATAAAATTGTTACAATGGTGACGATGAAAGTTATACCGACCCAGCGGCGGAATCGAGAAGGGCCTTGCAAATTCAGGCATGTTAAATGCCTTAAATGCCTTCGACCGAACACCAAAAAGTTTTTCAGCGGTGGATTATCCCACCTCAGTAATGCTGGTGACATTTCTGAGGGTTTCATAGCTTCTCTAAGTGGTTTCACTGCAATGTGTAACGCCGTTCGGACTCGGCTATAAAAAGGAGGTCCCTTGTCTTTGAGCTTAACATGGAATCGGGCAGCACTCAGTGATAAGAGAGAAGTTCACCAATGTGGTATCACAATGGACTGAATAGTCTAAGTGAGCCTGATACATCGGGCTGCCACCTAACCTAACCTAAATGCCTTAAATTGGAAGGAGTTGTGTTTATAAGTCATGCATGTGTACTGATTTTACATCCATCGTAGGCCTTCTAAAATCAGACCTGTAATTAAACATTGCGTTTCATTTACTTTTTTTTATTTTACACACCCGGACATTCTCTTTGCCTTCTTTATAGAAGTTGTATAGCATGGGTGTTAAAGTTATGCAGCAGGAGATTTGCCTGGGGCTCTCTTTGTAATTAGAATGCATTTTCAAGGCCTTTCTTAGTCGATCGCTCGTTTTATAAAATCACACTTACCAATAGTTAGAAGTGGACAAGCATCTAATTGGATTGCCTTCAACTTCCCAAAATCTGTCATTATTATACCCTCCACCATAGGATGGGGGTATATTAACTTTGTCATTCCGTTTGTAACACATCGAAATATTGCTCTAAGACCCCATAAAGTATATATATTCTGGGTCGTGGTGAAATTCTGATTCGATCTGAGCATGTCCGTCCGTCCGTCCGTCCGTCCGTCTGTTGAAATCACGCTAACTTCCGAACGAAACAAGCTATCGACTTGAAACTTGGCACAAATACTTGTTATTGATGTAGGTCGGATGGTATTGCAAATGGGCTATATCGGTCCACTTTTACGTATAGCCCCCATATAAACGGACCCGCAAATTTGGCATGCGAATCCTCTAAGAGAAGCAAATTCCATCCGATCCGGCTGAAATTTGGTACATGGTATTAGTATATGGTCTCTAACAACCATGCCAAACTTGGTCCATAATTGTATATAGCCCCCATATAAACCGATCCCCCGATTTGGCTTGCGGAGCCTCTAAGAGTTGCAAATTTCATCCGATCCGGCTGAAATTTGGTACATGGTGTTGGTATACGGTTTCTAACAACCATGCAAAAATTGGTCCACATCGGTCCGTAATTATATATAGCCCCCATATAAACCGATCCCCGGATTTGACTTGCGGAGGCTCAAAGAGAAACAAATTTCATCCGATCCGGCTGAAATTTGGTGCATGATGTTGGTATATGGTCTCTAACAACCATGCAAAAATTGGTCCACATCGGCCCATAATTATATATAGCCCCCATATAAACCGATCCCCAGATTTGGCTTGCGGAGCTTCAAAGAGCAGCAAATTTCATCCGATCCGTTTCAAATTTGGAACGTGGTGTTAGTATATGGCCACTAACAACCATTCCAAAATTGGTCCATATCGGTCTATAGTTATTATATATAGCCGATCCCCAATCACACAAAAATTGGTCCATATCGGTTCATAGTCATTGTTGCCTTTCGAGCCAAAAGTAATTTTTTTCTATAGATAATTTTGTTAAAATTTTATTTCTATAGAAAATTTTGTCAAACAGAATTATATACATATTTAATCGGTCTTTTTAATTTGATATATACCATGTATGGACTTACTTATAATTTAGAAGACGGTGTTAGGAGGTTTTAAGATACTTTGCCATCGGCAAGCGTTACCGCAACCCAAGTAATTGGATTGTGGATGGCAGTGTTTAGATGAAGTTTCTACGTAATCCATGGTGGAGGGTACATAAGCTTCGGCCTGGCCGAACTTACGGCCGTAAATACTTGTTATTTTATACACCCGGACATTCTCTTTGCCTTCTTTATAAAAGTTATATATCATGGGCAGTGTTGCCATGTTAGGGGTTTTCCCCCCAAATTTAGGGGGTTTTTCACGTTTAGGGGGATTTTTAAGGGTAAAATTTATTTGGGGGGATTTTTGGGGGTAAACAATTATTTCAGACCTTATAAAGTGGAGCAATTCTCAAGCAAATTCGGAACAATTCTAAAGGGTGATTCTTTTGAGGTTAGGATTTTCATGCATTAGTATTTGACAGATCACGTGGGATTTCAGACATGGTGTCAAAGAGAAAGATGCTCAGTATGCTTTGACATTTCATCATGAATAGCCGAACGATCTGCCACAACGTCGAATTTTCAGTGAATGGGCCCTAGAAAAGTTGGCAGAAAATCCGCTTTTTTATCGACAAATTTTGTTCAGCGATGAGGCTCATTTCTGGTTGAATGGCTACGTAAATAAGCAAAATTGCCGCATTTGGAGTGAAGAGCAACCAGAAGCCGTTCAAGAACTGCCCATGCATCCCGAAAAATGCACTGTTTGGTGTGGTTTGTACGCTGGTGGAATCATTGGACCGTATTTTTTCAAAGATGCTGTTGGACGCAACGTTACGGTGAATGGCGATCGCTATCGTTCGATGCTAACAAACTTTTTGTTGCCAAAAATGGAAGAACTGAACTTGGTTGACATGTGGTTTCAACAAGATGGCGCTACATGCCACACAGCTCGCGATTCTATGGCCATTTTGAGGGAAAACTTCGGAGAACAATTCATCTCAAGAAATGGACCGGTAAGTTGGCCACCAAGATCATGCGATTTGACGCCTTTAGACTATTTTTTGTGGGGCTACGTCAAGTCTAAAGTCTACAGAAATAAGCCAGCAACTATTCCAGCTTTGGAAGACAACATTTCCGAAGAAATTCGGGCTATTCCGGCCGAAATGCTCGAAAAAGTTGCCCAAAATTGGACTTTCCGAATGGACCACCTAAGACGCAGCCGCGGTCAACATTTAAATGAAATTATCTTCAAAAAGTAAATGTCATGGACCAATCTAACGTTTCAAATAAAGAACCGATGAGATTTTTGCAAATTTTATGCGTTTTTTTTTTAAAAAAGTTATCAAGCTCTTAACAAATCACCCTTTAGCATGAGTTATGAGAAAAGAGACAACAAGAAGATCCTAGATCAACAAGAAGATCCTAAATACAAACAAGTATCCAATAGCATTATCTTCGTTATATTTTTTAAACTCTTCTGTAGAAATGGCATTTTTAATATTTGACAAAATTAAAAACAATCGTATTTTAACTTAGCAGCTGAAAGCTTTTTAAGAGTAAACCCGTTTTTTAAATTGATATACATATTGTATTATTACATCCATAGAAAAAATAATTTCCTCAGGGATGAAATTTTAAACAAACGAAAATCTCGTTTGTTTTAAAGTAATTTCTTAAATAGCAAATTCTATTTCTTATCTACTTCAAACGAAAAAAAAAATTTAACATCAAAAGAAAACTTAGTTTTTCTAAAATTTCGTTTCTCAGGAAAGAACTCTTCTTTCAGGATATATATTTGTGTTAAATTTAATTTTTAAAGTGTATCACTACAGGATTTTTTTCGCGTAATTTTGGGACCACTTTTTGTACTTTTAAATTCTGAAATTTTTTCGGGGTTTTTGAAAAAAGCTTAGACCAATTTAGGGGTTTTTTTCATAAGATTTGGGGGGAAGAATCAAAAATCACCTGGCAACACTGAGCATGGGTGTTAAAGTTATGCAGCAGGAGATTTGCCTTGGGCTCTCTTTTAAAAGAGAGTTAAAATTGTTTGTATTCCTATTTAATTATAATTAGAATGCATTTTCAAGGCCTTTCTAAGTCAATCGCTCTTTTTATAAAATCACACTTACAAATAGTTAGAAGTAGACAAGCATCTAATTGGATTGCTTTCAACTTCCCAAAATCTGCCATTATTTTTCTTTAATTTCTTGAATTTTAATTCTTCTAGATCTCGACAAAAAATGTGGCGAGAAGTCCAGACTTGAAACTTTTCATAATTTTTTTTTAATTTTATATTAGTTATCTATTTATTTATCTACACGCTCACAAAAAATCGTTTCTGTAACATATACTCCCAAACATATTTTGCTTCAAGCATATACATTTTTGGGTATTGCCCAAACATTTATATGTTTGATCTCTTCCAATATATAATATGTTTGAAAGCATATTGGTCTAAACAATATATGTTTGGGTAGTCTAAGTTCCATACATTTTGTATTTTTGCATCCAAATTCAATAATGTTGTCTTCCAAAAAACAATATGTTATCATGTGAACATATAATATGTTTGGAAGCATTTTGCACCCAAAAATATTATATGCTTACAAAAAAAATCTCCCAAACAATATTGTGCTCAAAATTTTATTTATTTATTTATATATTTACAATCATAATGAATTATGAAAATAAACAGGTAATATAGGTGCTAACAACATAGGTTTTCGACCTGAATGCCCAAAATTTTGTTTCTGCCCAATTGTATATTCCCCCACATCTTTCTCACTTCCACGAGATTTTTTAGTTCTTAGCACCTTTTTCTGTAATACAAACATTGTAGAAGAAATTATTCAATTGTATGATTTTTTTTTATTTTAATTTTACCTTTTGCCGGACGGGGATTCGAACAGCGGACCACACAGTTTGTAAGGATCAAAGAAGTAGCTGATCAATTGCCCAAGGAAAAATAAAATGTTAATTTTGTAATAACAAGCAACAACCACCAACTTAATTCAATATCGCTCCCTGTTAAATAGCGCTCCAAGCTACTAAACACATATATGTTTATAGGCTATTTCTAAATTAATATATGTTTGCATCCATGCATATTATATTTACAAACATTTTATGTCCCAAACATAATATGTTCCAACATATTAACATATATGTCCCAAACATGTTATGCTAGTTTATGAACATTATATGCTTGCACTCAAAAATATTGTGTTTAAAAATTTGTGTTCCAAACATATAATGTTTATAGCCACACATATGAAAAACAGTCTTTTTCATCCGTGTATCTTTGCACTCGGAAGTTTTTACTGAAACAATAAATAATTGTGAATTAAAACAATAACTATATGTATCGTATTATTTAGTAATAATAAAGCCATTCTTTTGAGAACGTATGGGGAAGAGCTTCCTGTACTATTAGACACGTAGCGCTGCAATATGCCTGTATTAAGAAGGAGTGTGGTTCTATTTTCAGTAATTATGTAGGAATTCTAATATACACCCCTGTAGAACTCCTTCTGTTTAGAGGGCTGGTGAACGCCCTTTTATGTAAGCTACAAAGAAGGCCTTGTCCTACAATCTCACCCTATGTTAAATGGAAACGAAGGTGTAATGTCCTAAGCAGGCCCCTGTAATGCCTAGACAGGACTGGAAAATGCCTTCCAAGCACATGAACTACGCCCCTGGGGATGCAATCTATTATTCAGCCAATACATATTGAATATATGGTGTTTGGATAAAACACCATAATATTCTACTCTTTTTTTCATACATTGCAAGTGATATGCGCCACAGTAAATAAAGGTAACAACTAAAGAAAAGACGCACTCTGGCAATGGAGAGCATTGAAACGTTTGTGAACTGAATTCACAATGCTTCAGGATGATCTAGTAAGTAGGATTTTCTCTATTGTTGGATTTTCGAAATAATAACACAGAAATATATTGATGATTAAAACATGTAAGTAAAGTATACAGTCGGGCCCGGCCCGACGAATATTTTGAGGAAGTGAAACCAACCGGAAAAAGAATGAAAAGAATAACACAGCGAAGTTTAGTATATGTTTGGTGAAATAACAATTATAAGTAGGAGCAGAAATGGGTATTGATGCTCACCGTTTGAAAGTTAGAGGGAAAATAAGCAAAAAAGAAAGCGCCATAAAGCGATGCAAAAAAGTTTTTCTAAAGGCACAACTTTAAAATCACTTCGAAAAATATCCTCCCAAAGAAGTTTTTTGTTTTTGCTGCACAGGAAGTTCATTTCTTACAACTCGTTTTTTTTCATATTTTTAATGGAAAATTTAAAATTTCTTGTTTCAAATAGGTTAAAAATAGATTAAGAATTAATAAAATGGTAAAAATTATTTGAATTTTGCCGAAAAAAAATGCCAAATCCATTCTGGAAAAATTGCAAATTTTTGCAAATATTTGATGTCAAACGTGATAACAATGCATTAAAACTCATAAAAAAATTTTTTAAAGTTATTTATTTGTTAAAATATCACAAAATTTCTTAATTAACATCCAAAACACTGAATTCGCATCATACCTTAGTGCAACGGCTGTTAAGATGGTGGACGTCCGTCCTATGACAAGCCAATGTTAAATTCATCGCTTCTGTGCCAATTTTGCACCCCTTCCGGATCCAAAAAGAACATTTGCACTTCATTTTTGGCGACGCTTTTTTTCTGGTTTAATGTACTAAATTCAATAGATGCACAATAGATTTTATTGATAATAATTCAGTAAACTTTTACTAACACGTATTCCAAATAATTCAAATTTATAATTCCAGAGGCAGGAAAGTACATTATAATTAATCCATTAATTCAAATAAGTAGTAAATTCAGTTAAAATCATAAATTAAATAATAAAAATTCAAATTAAATTCGTAAGAAATATCTAGATCGGAACCGATTTGGCTGATACTTTGCAAGTTTTCCGAGACTCACAAAATATTTAGATGTACGGAATTTGAAGAAGATCGGTTGATAAACATGCCAATTATGACCAGATCGGCGATAATATATAATATATGTGGCAGCTATATCTAAATCTGAAGCGACTTTTTCCAAAAACAAAAGCGTTTGTCCCTGAGCGGAAATATAACTAAATTTGAGGACAATCGGATCTAAACTGCGGCCTGTACTTGGCACACAAAAATGCATGAACAGACAGACAGACAGACGGACATAGCTAAATCAACTCAGAATTTAATTCTAAGACGATCGGTATACTAAACGAAGGGTCTTGGACTGGTCCTTCTTGGCATTACATACAAATACACAAACTTATTATACCCTGTACCACAGTAGTTGTGAAGGGTATAACTATTATCGGTTCAGATGTAGATATATCTCCCATATTTATCTTTCAACCGATTTAGGCTCAAATGACCAGAGAGGTCAAAGTTTTACTCCGATTTATGGGAGTCTTTTCACAGGTAGTAGAAATAAATGCCGTGGAGTATGGTAACATATAGCGTGTTGGATTACAAAACAATAAGTATCAGTTCGAGAGGGGGAGGTAGGCAAAGACACAAAATACGAAACTAATTTATAAGAGAGAATAAATTCTTCAAATAGAGTATATATATTTTTGAGCATATTCATGGTAATTTATGAGTATATTTTTGTGGCGCTGGTTGTGCTTGCGACGAAGTACTTATTTTTCGACTGCTGGTATGATTGTACCTAAGCACTTTCCTCCAATGTCATGACCGTATAAAAGCATTACTGCTTGTATATCTTAGAAGAAGTTGTTACCTAATTTGGTGCATAATTGTACACATACCTGGTAATAGTAGTTTTTGCTGGGTTACTTACTTGTTATTTGCACATAAGTAACTTTGTTAATATATAAAAAAAAGAAAATTTTAAAGTTCCTTTTTTCAATTGTATGGTAAATAGATTTAAATAGCACATAAATAGTTCCCTAAAAAATATTTTTCAACAAGCCACATCTTTGGCTAGTAAATAAAAGCAAACTGCTTAAGGGAGGTCGAAATCTTTGAATTCAACTAAAGTTTTTTTGAGTGTATTTATAGATCCATATAAACCAATCTGTATCCACTGGGAAGAGCAAATTTCACCCGGTCTAACTGAAATTTTATGAAAGTTATAAGCAATTGAGTGAACGACATAATGGGACATTTTTAACTAGTGAAAAATGGAAGAAAAACTAAAAATAAAATGATATCTAAAAAAAAATTCCATAAGAAATATTTAACCTGTATTTTCGTATTAACCAGGTGAAAATAAAAGTCACCTCTCATCAAATGTACAGTTTTAGTGTAAACCAGTGTTCTTAGTGGGGACATTTTTAACTACACTGAAAAAACGCATCCACGATTCCAACGATTTTGTCTTTACTTTAAAAATTTTGGTATTAATTCCGAGCCAAAGAAGCGCAGAATACAAGACACAATTCTCTTTTAAATTTGCGTTCTTGCCTCTAGGAAGTAAATTTTATTATATATTTTTTTAATTTTTCTCAGCTTTTTTCTTCATATCCTATCAACGTCCTTTAAAAACAATTTAACGGCCATTTTATTTTCCAAATTAAGACTCGACTTCCAGTAGAAATTATGCTATGTTTCAAGTAAAAACGTCTTTAAAATAAAGTTTTGGAAAACACGTCCTATATATGAACGATTTTTTGCTTTGTAGTCAAGATGCAAAAAGACAACAAATTTAAAAGCAATTTCATTAGATTTAAAGAATTTTTCTGAATTATTAAAGACAAGTTAACCTTAGCCCAAACATTTTTTCTTTCATGTTATGCAGCGTTGCCAATTTAGCTTTTTTCCCGCTAGATTTGGCTTTTTTTGAAGACGTTTAGCGGGGAAAAAATGTATTTAGCTTTTAGCTTTTTTTCTGGCTTTTTTTCATGACCCTTTTAGCTATTTTTGGCTTTTTTTTATTTTCGACATGTTCCTATAGAAATATGGATAAAACTTCGTTTTTTGTCTAAGTCTTGCTGCCAGAATAAGGTTTTCCACATATTTCAAAGCTCAATTGAAGCCTTAATAATTATTCCAGCCATTATGCGGGCATTTTTGCAGCAGATACACCTTCTTGTAAAGTTTTTTTCCTCGTTATCGTAAACTTTAAATCTACTATTACCATACAAATTGCTTATATAAACTGTCAGTAAATTATTAGGAATAATAGCATTTGGCTCGTTTATCCTTTTTATGTTATTATAATACGGAAGCGAATTTTGGTTATAATAGCATTTGTGAATTTCTCTTATATAAACTGTTTTCCTTGTCCATAAGCCGATAAAATTGTTTTGTCCTTATAGTTAAGTGATTCAACTTAAAAATGGGTATCTTTTCATGAAAGAAGGCTAGGGTCAATTCTACAAAATTCTTAAAATTAATTAAATAGCCTTTAAATTTGTGGAGTTTTTGTATGTTGACCACAAACCAAAATAGCGTTCAAAAATAGAAGAGGTTTTTCATTTTATTTTGAAAACGTATACACAGAATAATTTCTACTTAAAGTCGAGTCGGAATTTGGAAATTTAAGTTGTCGTTAGCACGTTTTTAAAGCACTGTGATAGCTCATGAAGAAAAAGCTGAAAAAAACGAATAAATTCAAATTTGACTCGGAATCAATACCAAAATCATTAGTGTACAAAATATTTGGAACCGAACATAGAAATAATTAAAGAAATAAAGTTTTGAATGTGGTATTATTTTTTTAACATAAAAAAAATGCAATAAAAAAAATCGTAGTGATAGGATCAAAACAAATCTGCTATTTATTAATGGAATTGATTTACATTTACGAAAATTGGACAACAATAGGTTTGTATGGGAAGTTTCCAATAAAAGTTATTCAGTATAAACTTGCAAGACAGAATGGGTTTTATTCTCTTAATAATATTAGGAGAAGTGTACACGTTCACGAATTTATCATTAATTCAGTTAAAACGAAATATATTGATATTTCTAATGCAGTTCTATGAGACATTGGACTTGTTGATGATTAACCAGCTGATAATTGCAAGTTTACTGGGAAAAAAGATTTTACTAGGAAATATAAATGAAGGAATTCCAGTAAAATTTGTGATAGTAATCAAAATGTATCGAGTACGCACACAGAGCTAATATGACTTAGATTTTCCTACAGTCTCACAGAAATGAAAGTAAAATGAATACAATTAAAATAATATGCATTTTAGGTGAAATAAAGCCTTTAAGTTTGTTAAATTTCAATCAAAAATGTGACTTTTGATACAAAAAAAATTAGCTTTTTTTCTAGCTATTTTTTAACATTTTTTAGGCTAGTTTTTTGGACAAATCTAGCGGTTTTTTGTGAAACAATTCTGGCAACGCTGATGTTATGATACCCATTTTTAAGTCAAATCACTTCATTATAAGGACAATACGACTTCATTGAGAAGTTTATCGACTTTTGGATAAGGAAATAAACTTTATAATAGAGAAATGCGTCTCCTATGCAAAGCAAAGTTTGCATTCGTATTTTAAAGACATGAAATCTTTGACCTCACGACAATATTTTTTCAGTGTACAAATATAAAGCATTTACAACTTCCACATCAAATTCATAACAAGGTAACAAATTACAGTAGCCGGAATATTAAACACCGGATATTAAAAAATGTTAGGAGATGAAAGGTAAAAGATGCTGAATATAAATAACCCGCTTAAATGTCAATGAAGCGAATAGGTAAAAAACAAGGATATATGCAATAGCAACGAGTATTCTAGCTTATTACAATCAACATTTACTTGGTTGTGTTTATTGAAACCAAAGAAGTTTGCCGTTGTCGTTGATGCTGCCTACCAAGTCAGATTTTATAAAATATTACACTCGGGCCATTGGAGCGTATGATTTAAAAGGAACTTAGTATTATTAATCTTCATACGCAATAGTGGCCCATAACGATGAATGTAATTGCGAATAATAAATCCTACACACAAAAAATTTTCACCAAAATTTTTTCAATTAAACACTTAATTGAATTTGGAAACGGATTCAGTTAATTTGTTAATTGATTCAATTAATTATTTAATCAAATCCGAATAAAAACCAATTAAAAAAATGATTGATATTTGTTACGTTTCCAATTAAAATATTAATTGATTCAATCAATTTGTTAATCAATTCGGAAATAATTTTCAATTACAAACGTGATTGAAATTTTTTCCGTTTCCAATTACACATGTGATTGATCCAATCACCTTTGTGATTGAAACTGAATAATTTTGAGCAATGGAAAGAGCGAAAAGAGAACAAGAGAATGGGTATTTATTCAACAATGTATGATGGAGAGATCAGTCTGTGGAAGTAACTCGTAACGAACGGTTGGGTTTTTGTTTTTCGCGTAAATTGAAAAACATGATTGGCGACATTCTGTGTGCTGCATTCAAAATGTATGCACACATTTTGAACGCAACAACAAATCATAGCAAAGGGTTGAAATAAATAAAGTGGCCACGTGGTAAAGGTTTGAAAAAAATATATGACAGAACGCATTTGAAATTACCTGTGTTTGTGTTTTGTGGTATTGCAAAAATGGAAAACAATCTACGTTTATTGAAGGTAAGAAATTGTGAAATGTGAATACCGTTTTCCATTGAAGCCTGTTTACATTAAACGGACTAAAATAATATATTTTTTATTCATTTCTTTTAGTGACCAATTTTATTTCGTGAAATTGACCAATCAATCCCATCAACTCCATCATTTTATCAAATATATAATAATATGTTTGCAATAAAAAAGTGGGTACCGTATTGATCTTTTAAAATTATAAATTTTTTTCACTCCTAGTTTTCTTAAAACCAAGAGCGGTATGGGTTTGTTGGAAGATTCACCTTGAAGTTGCGAAGTAGCGTTGGTATTGAATTGCATTTTTGTTTTACCTGCCTTTTTCAGTTTAAACCCAAGTAGAGAGCAGTATATCTGGTATATAAACTAATGAGCTGAATTATGTAATGGCAAAAAAGTTCTTTCTTTTGGATTTAAAAATATGAAAAATATATGAAAATTATAAAAATATGTATTTTCCATTTATATTTTTTTTTCCAGAATTTGCAAAGTTTCATCAATATAATACCAAATATTACATTGCTTTTCCATTATTTTTGTCTTTGATTGGTTCAAATTGTAATAGACGATATTAATGTGTGAAAATTTTGGAAAGGATTTGTTACTAAAATTAAATTACCGAGCTCCTTAATACACCTTTTTATGCTAAAAACTACAACTGCAAAAGAAGATTATAAATCTGCAACCTGGAACTAAGAATTTAACTTGATATTCGATGCAGGTAATGTTTAACAAAATTAACTTTTAATTGAACAAAATTAAATTCGAATTATTCTGTTTACTTTCATAAAAAACTAATTTAGCTTACAGGCTGCTGATTTATTGGAAATCTAGGCACATCTACATATTAGAAGGAACATACTAACATGGTTATTATTGTAAGGAAGATAATGATTTATATAATTTATTTTTTCACCCTATATTGATTGATTTTTGTCGCGAAATTAATTAAAATTTTAATTGATTCAATTAAAACTGTGATTGAATTTTATGTTAAAAATCAATCACGTTTTTAATTGATTCAATCACACAATTAATTGATTCCGTGACAAAAGTCAATTAAATTTTTAATTAAAAATCTTGTTGGTTTTCAATCAAAATGGGTGATTGATACTATCATTTTCGTGATTGAAGACATTTCAATTAAAACAAGTATATAAGGCCGCAAGTTCGGCCAGGCCGAATCTTATGTACCCACCACCATGGATTGCGTAGAAACTTCTACGAAAGACTATCATCCACAATCGAATTACTTGGGATGTGGTATCTTAAAACTTCTTAACATCGTTTTCTAAATTGTGATTTAGTCCATACATGGTATATATTAGACAAAAAAGTTATGTATAGTTAAGTCTACAAATAATTACGAATCGATATGGACTTTTTGTACGTAGAGAGCCAGAATTGAAATATGGGGGTCGCTTATATGGGGGCTATATACAATTATGAACTTGATATGGACCATTTTTTGTGTGATTGGGGATCGATTTATCTGAGGGCCATATATAACTATAGACCGATAAGGACCTAGTTAGGCATGGTTGTTAACGACTACATACTAGCACAATGTACCAAATTTAAACTCACTCGGATTAAATTTGCTCCTCCAAGAGGTTCCAAAACCAAATCTCTGGATCGGTTTATATGGGGCTATGCACGATTATGGACTGATATGGACCATTTTTGGCATGGTTGTTAAATATCATATACTACCACCACGTACCAAATTTCAAGCAGATCGGATGAATTTTGCTTCTCCAAAAGGCACCGGAGGTCAAATCTGGGGATCGGTTTATATGGGAGCTATATATAATTATGGACTGATATGAACCAATTCCTGCATGGTTGTTGGATACCATAAACCAACATCACGTACCAAATTCCAACCGAATGGGAAGAATTTTGCCCTTCCAGGGGCTCTGGGGGTCAAATCTGGGGATCGGTTTATATGGGGCCTATATATAATTATGGACCGATATCGACCAATTTTTGCATGGGAGTTTGAGGCCATTTATTAACACCACGTACCAAATTTCAACTGAATCAGATGAATTTTGGTCTTCCAAGGGGTTCCGGAGGTCAAATCTGGTGATCGGTTTATATGGGGGCTATATAATTATGAACCGATGTGGACCAATTTTTGCATGGTTGTTAGAGACCATATACTAACATCACGTACCAAATTTCAGCCGGATCGGATGAAATTTGCTTCTCTTAGAGGCCTCGCAAGCCAAATCGGAGGATCGGTTTATATGGGGGCTATATATAATTATGGACCGATGTGGACCAATTTTTGCATGGTTGTTAGAGACCATATACTAACACCATGTACCAAATTTCAGCCGGATCGGATGAAATTTGCTTCTCTTAGAGGCCTCGCAAGCCAAATCGGGGGATCGGTTTATATGGGGGCTATATATAATTATGGACCGATGTGGACCAATTTTTGCGTGGTTGTTAGAGACTATATACTTACACCATGTACCAAATTTCAGCCGGATCGGATGAAATTTGCTTCTCTTAGAGGCCTCGCAAGCCAAATCGGGGGATCGGTTTATATGGGGGCTATATATAATTATGGACCGATGTGGACCAATTTTTGCATGGTTGTTAGAGACCATATACTGACACCAGTTACCAGGTTCCAAAACCAAATCTCGGGATCGGTTTATATGGGGCTATGCACGATTATGGACTGATATGGACCATTTTTGGCATGGTTGTTAAATATCATATACTACCACCACGTACCAAATTTCAAGCAGATCGGATGAATTTTGCTTCTCCAAAAGACACCGGAGGTCAAATCTGGGGATCGGTTTATATGGGAGCTATATATAATTATGGACTGATATGAACCAATTCCTGCATGGTTGTTGGATACCATATACCAACATCACGTACCAAATTCCAACCGAATGGGAAGAATTTTGCCCTTCCAAGGGGCTCTGGGGGTCAAATCTGGGGATCGGTTTATATGGGGCCTATATATAATTATGGACCGATATCGACCAATTTTTGCATGGGAGTTGGAGGCCATATATTAGCACCACGTACCAAATTTCAACTGAATCAGATGAATTTTGATCTTCCAAGGGGTTCCGGAGGTCAAATCTGGTGATCGGTTTATATGGGGGCTATATAATTATGAACCGATGTGGACCAATTTTTGCATGGTTGTTAGAGACCATATACTAACATCACGTACCAAATTTCAGCCGGATCGGATGAAATTTGCTTCTCTTAGAGGCCTCCCAAACCAAATCGGAGGATCGGTTTATATGGGGGCTATATATAATTATGGACCGATGTGGACCAATTTTTGCATGGTTGTTAGAGACCATATACCAACACCATGTACCAAATTTCAGCCGGATCGGATGAAATTTGCTTCTCTTAGGGGCCTCGCAAACCAAATCGGGGGATCGATTTATATGGGGGCTATATATAATTATGGACCGATGTGGACCAATTTTTGCGTGGTTGTTAGAGACCATATACTAACACCATGTACCAAAATTCAGCCGGATCGGATGAAATTTGCTTCTCTTAGAGGCCTCGCAAGCCAAATTTTGGGGTCCGTTTATATGGGGGCTATACGTAAAAGTGGATCGATATGGCCCATTTGCAATACCATCCGACCTACATCAATAACAACTACTTGTGCCAAGTTTCAAGTCGATAGCTTGTTTCGTTCGGAAGTTAGCGTGATTTCAACAGACGGACGGACGGACGGACGGACGGACATGCTCAGATCGACTCAGAATTTCACCACGACCCAGAATATATATACTTTATGGGGTCTTAGAGTAATATTTTATACCCACCACCTATGGTGGTGGGTATAAAAATGCTTGAATCCGCGATTTTCGTGATTGAAATCAAAAAAAATTTTTGTGTGTACACACACAAAAATAAATGTTTTCTGATTCAATCACGAAATTTATTGAACCAGTTAATTATTAAAAGAAATATTTTCAATCACAAAAATGATAGTATCAATCACAGTTTTAATTGGATATAAAAAAAAAATTGATTAAAAAACAAGTAAGTAAAGTCTAAAGTCGGGCGGGCCGACTATATTATACCCTTCACCCCTATGTAGGCCAAAATTTGTGTTACCATCTCAACTACTTCACATTTGCTGGAAGCTATATAAAGGAGACAATTTTTTTACTTCTACAACATCTATTAAACGTACCCCTTGTGCAAAATTTTAAGCAAATCACGGCAAAACTCTGGCTTTTGTGGCCATGTAAGTTCAAATCGGACGAAAGATATATATGGGGCTATATCTATATTTGAACCGATTTCAATCAAATTTACCAAGCATTGGTAGAATGTCAATTCTACCATCTGTGCAAAATTTCACGAAGATCGGTAGTAAGCTTTGGCCTCTGTGGTCATATGAGTCTAAATCGGACGAAAGATATGTATGGAAGCTATATCTAAATCTGAACCGATTTGGCTGATATTTTGCTAGATTTTCGAGATTCATAAAATATTTCGATGTACGATATTTCAAGAAAATCGGTTGATAAACACGCTAACTATGACCAAATCGGGGATAAATATATATGGCAGCTATATCTAGATCTGAACCGATTTTTTCCAAAACCAATACCGATTGTCTCTGTCCCAAGAAACGGCCCTATGCCAAATTTGAGGACGATCGGACTTCAATTGCGAGCTGTACTTTGTGCACAAAATTACATATACAGACAGACGGACAGACAGACAGACAGACAGACAGACGGACAGACAGACGGACATCGCTAAATCGACTCAGAATTTAATTCTAAGCCGATCGGTATACTAAAAGATGGGTCTATGACCACTATTTCTTGGCGTTACATACAAATGCACAAACTTATTATACCCTGTACCACAGTAGTGGTGAAGGGTATAAAAATTGCGGATGCGTCTTTTTTGAACACATGTTTCTATATGAAGGAGTTGCCAGATCGAAAGAAAATTTAACATGTGTTCATAACAGAGATGGAAGTTTCTAAAACACTTAACTCTTTTCTGTTTATACAGCGGTTTTTGTGCTAGGCTAAGAAGTTTCCGAACTGCCCTCGTAATAAAATCGGCCCTGTTCGACTTTCCTTGGTTGTTTCATACTGGCACATTATCGTGAAATACATATTAACTACTCAGCAAAAAAATTTGGAAGTTCTTCCAAAGGCACAAGTTTTAAAGCACTTCCAAAAGATCTACTCCCAATGATGTTCTTTATTTTAACTAAACAGGAAGTTCTTTTCCTTTAATTTTTTAAAACATGTTTTTTCATATTTTTAATGGGTAATTTTAACGTTTTTTTCAAATTTTTTAGAAACGGTATAAGAATTCATAAAAATGTACAAATTATTTAAATTTTGTCGAAAAAATGCTAAATCCAATCTGGAAAAATTGTGAATTTTTGAAAATATTTACGGTCAAACGTTTCAGACAAGCGTTAGAATCTATTAAAAATTATAAAAATTATTTATTTGACAAAATATTACAGAATTTTTTAATTTACATCCAAAACATTGAATTCGGATCACACCTAAAGAAGTGATGCAAATTTAGTGCACCGGCTGTTGAAATGGAGAACTTCCGTCCTATGACAAGCCCATGTTAAATTCACCGCTTCTGCGTCAATTTTGCACCACTTCCGGATCCAAAAATAACATTTTCATTACTTTTTTGGCGACGCTTTTTTTTGCTGGGTACCCAGCATGTAAATTAAAAAATTCTGTGATATTTTGTCAAATAAATAATTTTTATAATTTTTAATGGATTCTAACGCTTGTCGGAAACGTTTGACTTCAAATATTTTCAAAAATTCAAAATTTTTTCAGATTGCATTTAGCATTTTTTTCGACAAAATTTAAATGATTTGTACCATTTTATGAACTCTTACTCTGTTTGCACCCCATTTGAAACAAAAACAAGTATATACGGCCGTAAGTTCGGCCAGGCCGAATCTTATGTACCCTCCACCATGGATTGCGTAGGAACTTCTACTAAAGGCTGTCATCCACAATCGAATTACTTGGGTTGCGATAACACTTGCCGATGGCAAGGTATCTAAAAACTTTTTAACACTGTCTTCTAAATTGTAAGTTAGCCCATACGGGGTATATATAAAACAAAAAAAGGCCGATTAAATACGTATATAATATAGTTTGACAAAATTTTCTATAGAAATGAAAACTTGACAATATTTTCTATAGAAATAAAATTTTGACAAAATTTTCTATGGAAGTAAAATGTTGACAAAATTTTGTATAGAAATAAAATGTTGACAAAATTTTCTACAGAAATAATTTTTTTACAAAATTTTCTATATAAATAAAATGTTGACAAAACTTTCTATGGAAATAAAATTTTGACAAACATTTCTATAGAAATAAACGTTTGACTTTCTATAGAAATGAAATTTTGACACAACTTTCTATAGTAATAAAATTTGACAAAATTTTCTATGGAAATAAAGTTTTGGTAGATTATTTTTGACGATATGGACCAATTTTTGTGTAATAAGTCATCGGCTATATATAACTAAAGACCGATATTGACCAATTTTTACATGGCTGTTAGAGGCCATATATTGACAAAATGTACCAAATTTCAACCGCATCGGATGACTTTTGCTATATATAATTATGGACCGATATGGACCAATTTTTGCATGGTTGTTAGATACCATATACTACACCATGTACCAAATTTCAACTGGATCGTATGAATTTCGCTCCTCCAAGAGGCTCCTGAGGTCAAATCTGGGGATCGGTTTATATGGGAGCTATATATAATTATGAACCGATATGGACCAATTTTTGCATGGTTGTTAGAGACTATATACTAACACCACGTACTAAATTTCAATTGGATCGGATGAATTTTGCTCCTCCAAGAGGCTCCGGAGTTCAAATCTGGGGATCGGTTTATATGGGAGCTATATATAATTATGAACCGATATGGACCAATTTTTGCATGGTTGTTAGAGGCCGTATACTAACATCAGGTACCAAATTTCAACAGGATCGGATGAATTTTGCCCCTCCAAGAGGCTCCGGAGGTCAAATCTGGGGATCGGTTTATATGGGGGCTATATATAATTATGGACCGATATGGACCAATTTTTGCATGGTTGTTAGAGACCGTATACTAACATCAGGTACCACATTTCAACCGGATCGGATGAATTTTTCCCCTCCAAGAGGCTCCGGAGGTCAAATCTGGGGATCGGTTTATATGGGGGCTATATATAATTATGGACCGACATGGACCAATTTTTGCATGGGTGTTAGATACCGTATACTAAGACCACGTACTAAATTTCAACCGGATCGGATGAATTTTGCTCCTCCAAGACGCTCCGGAGGTCAAATCTGGGGATCGGTTTATATGGGAGCTATATATAATTATGGACCGCTATGGACCAATTTTTGCATGGTTGTTAGAGGCCATATACTAACATCAGGTACCAAATTTCAACCGGATCGGATGAATTTAGCTGCTCCGGGAGGCTCCCCAAGCCAAATTTGGGGATCAGTTTATATGGGGGCTATACGTAAACGTGGTCCGATATGGCCGATTTTCAATACCGTCCGACCTACATCAATAACAACTACTTGTGCCAAGTTTCAAGTCGATAGCTTGTTTCGTTCGGAAGTTAGCGTGATTTCCACAGACGGACGGACAGCCGGACAGACGGACAGACGGACAGACGGACGGACAGACGGACATGCTTAGATCGACTCAGAATTTCACCACGACCCAGAATATATATACTTTATGGGGTCTTAGAGCAATATTTCGATGTGTTACAAACGGAATGACAAAGTTAATATACCCCCATCCTATGGTGGAGGGTATAAAAGAGTTAAAATGTAATGGACTTTACCGCAAATACAAAATTAAAATTATGTTCTTTCAATAACCGGATAATTTTTATCCGGTACAATACCCGGTTATGTTAATCATATCATGCTGTGAGTAGACTCGTATAATTTTGGCCAAACTCTAGTTACGTCAAGCATACTTGTCATATTCACTTGCTTTCCTACATCGATTGGAGAGATTTTTACTTCCTTCTATATTCAGATCGTGCGTAGTAAAGATCTCAAAAGTTTTACTTTTAATCCAGTTAAAATATTATAATCCATACCATTTTTAATTAATTATATTTTAAGAAAACAAGTTTTTCCTAAATATTTTCGGTGGTAATTATATTTTCAATTGGAGACAGATATAATATTTCTAAATTTTGATTTATCTGTCCAAAAAGGAATTTGAGGATCTATATCCAGGAATATCTCCACATTTTTGTAATTCTGCGGATCGTGTCCAGAAATATACCGCAATATTTCCACGTTGAGAATTTAATGCATTCAGTCCTTATTTCTTGATATTGGCGGAAAAATCAAACAAGAAAAAAAACACCCTTTGATTTCAGGCCTAAGCCGCCAAAGTGGTGTAATCACGTGGGGCTTACTTGGTTTTAGGGCCAAAATTGTATATGCGAAATCAACCCCAGCATATTGGAAATATTAAGTGGACCAGATCACCAGCCACACATTTTCAATACTTTTCTTTGAAGGTATGCTAATTAAAGAAAAAAAAAGTAAAGTAAAACTGAAAATATGTTTTCCTTCAGGATTTATATTTCGGATCCACCTGACTTGTTCGATTTAACTTGGGTAGCTTCAGGCAGCAAAAAGGATAGGAGAAAGAAAATTCCATCCATATTCATTTTATGGGTCAAATCACCAATGAAAGGTTTGCTGGGTTGCTGGGTCTCCAAAATCATCCAAAAGAAAAGAGAGTAGAAATCATTACAATAGCACAAAATCAAAAAGTGAAACACATCAGCCTATTAGAAACGCCAAAAAATAGCAAAGGAGAAGCAGAAATATTTTTTGGTGGTCATAGCAAAGAAGACAAAATCAAAACCAGTCTCTAAGTAAATCAACGAAAGGAATTGCTAAACAAAAATTGCATCATCTCGAAGTTCTATGATCAACAAAAAATAGAGTTATTATACCCTCCATCATAGGATGGGGGTATATTAACTTTGTCATTCCGTTTGTAACACATCGAAATATTGTTCTAAGACCCCATAAAGTATATATATTCTGGGTCGTGGTGAAATTCTGAGTCGATCTGAGCATGTCCGTCCGTCCGTCCGTCCGTCCGTCCGTCCGTCTGTTGAAATCACGCTAACTTCCGAACGAAACAAGCTATCGACTTGAAACTTGGCACAAGTAGTTGTTATCGATGTAGGTCGGATGGTATTGAAAATGGGCCATATCGGTCCACTTTTACGTATAGCCCCCATATAAAGGGACCCTCAGATTTGGCTTGTGGAGCTTCTAACAGAAGCATATTTCATCCGATCCGGCTGAAATTTGGTATATGGTCTCTAACAACCATGCAAAAATTGGTCCACATCGGTCCATAATTATATATAGCCCCTATATAAACCGATCCCCAGATTTGGCTTGCGGAGCCTAAAAGAGAAGCAAATTTCATCCGATCCGGCTGAAATTTGGTACATGGTGTTGCTATATGGCCTCTAACAACCGTGCAAAATTGGTTCACATCGGTCCATAATTATATATAGCCCCCATATAAACCGATCCCCAGATTTGGCTTGCGGAACCTCAAAGAGAAGAAAATTTCATCCGATCCGGCTGAAATTTGGTACATGGTGTTGGTATATGGTCTCTAACAACCATGCAAAAATTGGTCCACATCGGTCCATAATTATATATAGACCCCATATAAACCGATCTCCAGATTTGGTTTGCGAAGCCTCAAAGAGAAGCAAATTGCATCCAATCCGGTTGTAATTTGGAACATGGTGTTAGTATATGATCTTTAACAACCGTGCCAGAATTGGTCCATATCGGTCCATAATTATATATAGCCCCCATATAAAACGTTCTCCAGATTTGACCTCTGGAGCCTCTTGGAGGAGCAAAATTCATCCGATCCGGTTCAAATTAGGAACGTGGTGTTAGTATATGGTCTCTAACAACCATACCAAGATTGGTCCAATCACACAAAAATTGGTCCATATCGGTTCATAATCATGGTTGCCACTAGAGCCAAAAATAATCTACCAAAATTTTATTTCTATAGAAAATTTTGTCAAAATTTTATTTCTAGATAAAATTTTGTTAAATTTTTATTAAAATTTTCATCATTGTCAAAATTTTATTTCTATAGAAAATTTTGTCAAAATTTTATTTCTATAGAAAATTTTGTTCAAATTTTATTCGGTTCATAATCATGGTTGCCACTCGAGCCAAACATAATCTACCAAGATTTTATTTCTATAGAAAATTTTGTCAAAAGTTTATTTCTATAGAAAATTTTGTTAAAATTTTATTTCCGTAGAAATTTTTGTCAAAATTTTCTTTCTATAGCAAATTTTGTGAAAATGTTATTTCTATAGAAAATTTTGTTAAAATTTTATTTCTGTAGAAAATTTTGTCAAATTTTTATGTCTACTTTGTCAAACTGAATTATAACGTATTGGATCGATCTTTTTTGATTTAAAATATACCACGTATGGACTTACATACAATTTAGAAGATGGTATTAGGAGGTTTTAAGATACCTTGCCATCGGCAAGCGTTACCGCAACTTAAGTAATTCGATTCTGGATGGCAGTGTTTAGAAGCTTCGGCCTGGCCGAACTTACGGCCGTACATACTTGTTTTTTTTTTTCAAATCATTCGAAGTGAAAATGTAAAACAATGTAGATCGAAATTTATCAAAGAGTTGTCCGAAGTGTAAACTAAATATTACCCAGGATAAAGTAAAACAAAGTGAAAAAAGAAAGAAATTCTAAATGTTTTCTTCAATATGTAATCGTATTTGGGCATGGTTTCAAAAAATTGCGTGTTAGCATTCTTCGGATTTCAAATTGATAAATGTTGATCTATATTCAATAAGCTATTAAGTGAGCATTTTGTTGTGAGTGTATAATCAGAACATTCGATTGTAGTATCTCAGATTTACCAAGATAAGACGCAGATTTAAAAGTATTTTGCGTTTTGTTGTTGTTCCTGTAACATTTTTTTTTACAACTTGCAACCTCGACCCAACATCTACGAAAATTGATCAATCTTCGGCAAAAGTTGGTAAGTCCTACTATTTAATGTTAAATTTTCATAAAACGCAAAATAATTTTTTAACAGAGGTATGTTAAAGAACCACAAGAAAAAATCATTCATTTGTCTTTATTGAATTGGATAGTCAGTAAATGTAAAATCCACAGTTTGAGTGTGACTGAGTAGTGTTATTGCAACTTAATGTAAAGCACAGGTGTTGATTTTCTCTTGTGTTTTTAACATACACATATTTATGTATACCTGCGAGTAAAGCAAAATGGTATAATCTGTTTTGTTTTGATATTGAATTTATGGAGTACTACTACACTTTAATTGGTCATGTTATGTTCATCATTTTGTTAAATATTAACGAATAATCTTAGTGAGAATGAAATTTAAATAATTAGATAGTAAATCGTTTTAAAATTCATAAAAAACCGCAAATATTAACAGGAGTTTTTTGAAACCAAAATTTAAAAAAAAAAAATATAAGAAAAAAATAATAAGTCAATGTGCCAAATTGATCACATACACCTATTAAAAGAATTGAAGTGTTGATGTATTAACTGAAATTATAAAAAATTTCTTACGGTTTATGTTAGTTTTCTATGTGAATTATAGTATCAAACAAGTTCTGATGAATTTCCAATCTCGTTTGTATAAATAAAGTTTTTTTTTCCTGAATAAACAATAATTGACGAATATGAATTGTTAAATTCGATCAAGAGTTCTTCTCTAAGGCGGTACAGATGAATATCTAGGGGAATAATATAGTGTCTTATTATGGGGTTCTACCGAAATTTAAAAACAAAATCGCCAGTAGGACAAAGAGTTGGGCGGGTTATGAGGCACGGCTTTCCAAATATCACCATGGAGCAGCATAAGTTAGGACTTTGTATCAACCAATATGTTTTTCGATTACATGACACTCGTTATAATCTGGGGCTTTGTAATCTTCTTTTTTATACCCTAAACCACATAGTGGTCAGGGTATAATAAGTTTGATCGGCCAAAAAATGTGCCTACCAGAAATATTGATTTTAGACCCCATAAAATATATACCGATCGACTCAGAATCACCTCCTGAGTCGATCTAGCGCTTGGTGTCCGTCCGTCCGTTTGTCCATGTATTTGTTGTTCATAGGATTCCGGTCGCAATTATTAACCGATTTTGATGAAATTTGGTACAAGGACGAACACTATTGAATTTGGAAGAAATCGGATCAAATGTAGATATAGCTCCCATATATATGTATCGCCAGATTTCGACAAATGGGGTCAAACAGATCGTCACCAAATTTGGCAAAAGGTAATCTTTTTCAGCGCCCTTCAAGTCTGCAAAATTTCATCCAAATCGGTTCAGATTTAGATATAGCTCTCATATATATGTATCGCCCGATTTTCCCAAATTTGGCCATAGAATCCTTATTTATTAACCGATCTTACTAAAAGTTGGCTAGATCCAGTCTTCTATAGTACTAATTTCATCGAAATCGGTTCAAATTTAGCTATAGCTCCCATATATATGTACCGCCCGATTTTTCTAAATTTGGCCATAAAACCCTTATTTATCAACCGATCTTACCCAAATTGGCCTAAATGTAGTCTTCTATAGCACTAACTATATGTGCAAAAAATCATCGAAATCGGTTCAGATTTAGATATAGCTCCCATATATATGTAAAGCCCGATTTGCCCAAATTTGGCCATAGAATCCTTATTTATTAACCGATCTTACTAAAAGTTGGCTAGATCCAGTCCTCTATAGTATTAATTATATGTGCAAAATTTCATCGAAATCGGTTCAAATTTAGATATAGCTCCCATATATGTATCGCCCGATTTTGGAAAATTCGCCCTTATAACCTAATGTTTGACCATATAGGCCTCATTTCGTGACTGATCTTACTCAAATCTTGCACAAGCTAACGTTTTGTGGTATTAATCAAACCCGCAAAATATTATGCAAATTGGTTCAGATTTAGATATAGCTTCCATATATATACATCGCTCGATTTTCCCAAATTTGGCCGTAGTACTCTTATTTATTAACCAATGTTAGGATATTTTTACTCAACACAATTTGTAATAATTTTTACATTTTGGTGGCTCTGGAGGAGGAAATTAGAAGCCGACAAGGCTTGACTTTAACAATGTGTGGTAAACTTTATTCCTGTAGAGAGTTTTGTCAACATTTTATTTCTATAGAACATTTTGTCAAAATTGTATTTCTATAGAAATTTTTTCAAAATATTATTTCTATAAAAAATTTTCTCAAAATTTTATTTCTGTGGAATTTTTTCTCAAAATTTTATTTCTATAGAATTTATTGTCAAAATTTTATTTCTATAGAAAAATTTCTCACAAAAATTTGTTTATAGAAACTTTTTCCAAAATTTTATTTTTATAGAGATTTAACAAAAAAGATTACTAATTTGGGTAGAATTCTACCAACTGTGGTAATACAAATTTATATTCTAAGTTATATACGTTGCATATTCATGTTTTAATATAATAAAGTACTTAGAACCATTTTTGTTTTGTAAAATTTTTTAAATTTAACGAAAAATATAGTAGGGAAAATTGTTTGTGAATGTATGGGAAAGTAGAGAACTTTTTTGTCCTTGTAGGGTAAACCGAACATTTTCCCTGGCAACATTGACTATGAGCTATAGTCAGATTGACACAAAGCACCCATACACATGTACCCCTTAATTTTCTTAAATATGCAACTGCGGTTTATCTCCCAGACCTATATGTTACCCCACAAATGCTTATGATTACTAATTCTGTAATGGTGGTTTAGGGTATGATATAGTCGGCCCCGCCCGACTTTCTACTTTACTCACTGGTTTTGTAATTTTTTTTGTTTTGTGTAACGACTTAATTTCACATTTTCAATTTTAGAGAAATGTAAAAAAAAAAATTATAAAGATTTAAAGGGAGTTAATAAATATTGTTGTGATGTTAGACAGAATATAGTGGAATAGGGATTTGAACTCACCCCAGCCAGCTGCTCTGCTAGCTAATTCAAAACTCCCGATTTCCTTCACTATTTCGCTATTGATCCAATCAGTAGTTTGGTTTATCCAAATTATTAAAAATTGAATAATTTGCCCAAATTATTTTCACATACCTGAAAGGTTCATTACAAAAATTACCCATTAAAAGTATGAAAAAAGCACGTTATAAAAAATTGAATTAAAAGAACTTCCTGGGTAGTTGAAATAAATAACATCATTGGGAGTGCATCTTCTGTAAGTGCTTTTAAAGTTGTGCCTTTGGAAGAACTTCCAAATTTTTTTGCTGGGTAGTGTATTAAATGTAAATCCATTCAATGGAATTCGCCCTTGGGATACAGAGAAATTTATTTTATGGAAAATGGTAATTAATTAATTGATTTGAACGGAAATACAAAATCTTTAACAAATATGGGTTTTCACATTGCATTTAATTTTATTTTTAGAGCATATAAAAGACTTAGCATTTGCAATATTTGACGATTTATCTGTGTTTTCGATGTTTTTGTTAGAATTATTTACTATGGATTTTATAGGACGTAATAAATGAATAATCCATATTTAGGATTAAATATCCATTGCATATGCTTAATAGTTGTCGCTCCAAATATTTGGTTTTGTCCTCACATCCTTTTAACTACAATTTCAATTCAAAAATTTTCGTGGTAGCTAATTCACCCCTGCACTGAAAAGGAAAAAATATTGTCGTAACCACAAAGACATTTTGTACCGAAAATACAAATGCGAGCATATCTATAATATAAAGGTTTTTCCTGGTACCAAAGTTGATGAAGTTTTCGTGGAGTGTTCGTGGATGAAGTTTTCGTGGAAGTTGTGTGTACCTGAACATACAGATAAACGTACATGACTAAATTAATTCAGAATATGATTTGGAAACGATTACTACTTACGTTCTGGGCTTTTGAATGCTAATACTCGTACACAAACGTATAAAACCACGGTGAAGGATATAAGAAAAGCAAATAACAAATTTTTATATCCTCCACCATTGGAAGGGGGTATATTAACTTTGTCATTCCCTTTGTAAAATATCGAAATATTGTCGTGGAGAAATTCTGAGTCGATCTAAGCATGTCCGTCCGTCTGTTGAAATCATGCTAACTTATGTGCGTGAAGATAAATTGTAAATTTAACTAGTCGAGACACAAACCAAGTAGTTTTTGCCTGCGCACCTAATGTGTTAATTACAATTTGGGGAGATAAAATATTTAATGAAATTCAGCACTTTCCAACATATTTGCGCAAAATATTTTGGTATTAAACGAACGATCTTGACTAGTACTATAAATGCAAGTGGTTGTCATGTTCGAAAGCCTCCCATAAATGTTAATTTTGCAGCTATATTTTAAAAGGCAGTTTGTCCAACTTGAAATAAAGTTAAACTACTCCCACTGTGCAATACCTGTTCTAGATTTTTTGGTATCAAATGAAAGCTCTTGATGAGTACTATAAATCCAAGTGGTTGTTATATTCGAAAGCATCACAGAAATATCGATTTTTATCAAAAAGAAACTTAGTTTGCACGAAGTTACAATATAGGACACCCGTGCCCACTGTGCAAAACCTGCTCTAGATTTTTTGGTATCAAATGAAAGCTCCTGACGAGTACTACAAATGCAAATAGTTTTTATTTTCTAAAACATCCCAGAAATGTAGGGTTTTGTTAATTTTTTTTTTAAATTTAATCGCCACAATTTGAAATAAAACTGAAATGTGCCCACTGTGCAATACCTGCTCTAGATTTTTTGGTATCAAATGAAAGCTCTTGATGAGTACTATAAATCCAAGTGGTTGTTATATTCGAAAGCATCATAAAAATATCGATTTTTATAAAAAAGAAAATTACTGTTTTAGAATTTCAAAAAAGTGCACATTGGCCCACTGTGCAACACCTGCTCTACAGTGTTTGGTATCAAATGAAAGCTCTTGATGAGTACTATAAATCCAAGTAGTTGTTATATTCGAAAGCGTCACAGAAATATCGATTTTTATCAAAAAGAAACTTAGTTTGCACGAAATTACAATATAGGACACCCGTGCCCACTGTGCAAAACCCGTGCCCACTGTGCACAGTGGGCCAATGTGCACTTTTTTTGAAATTCTAAAAAAGTAATTTTCTTTTTAATAAAAATCGATATTTTTATGATGCTTTCGAACATGACAACCACTTGCGTTTATAGTACTCGTCAAGAGCTTTCATTTGATACCAAAAAATCTAGAGCAGGTATTGCACAGTGGGCGTAGTTTAACTTTATTTCAAGTTGGACAAACTGACTTTTAAAATATAGCTGCAAAACTAACATTTATGGGACGCTTTCGAACATGACAACCACTTGCATTTATAGTACTTGTCAAGATCTTTCGTTTAATACCAAAATATTTTGCGCAAATATGTTGGAAAGTGCTGAATTTCATTAAATATTTTATCTCCTCAAATTGTAATTAACCCATTAGGTGCGCAGGCAAAAACTACCTGGTTTGTGTCTCGACTAGTTAAATTTACAATTTATCTTCACGCACATTGCTAACTTCCGGGTTTGGGTTTGGAGCTTCTTGAAGGACAAAATTTCACCCGATTCAGTTGAAATTTGGTACATTGGCAACCATGCAAAAATTGGTCCATATCGGTTCATAATTATATATAGCCCCCATATAAACATCAGATTTGAACTCCGGACTGGAGGTGTTCGCGTGACACGCGTGAATCACATGAGTCGTGAACAAAATCCATAGCAACTCTCGTGAATGTGCGTGAATGGGACTAAAATAAATATGTCGTGCGTGAACGAGCGTGAGAAATAAAATCGGTTCGTGAAATTGCATGAATAAAATTTGTGCAGAATCACGCTCGCGAAAAAAAAATCAAGATTTAATTCATACTACGAGTAGTTAACTGAAATTAATTTAGATCTCGAACTATATTCTAGTTTTAAATTTTGTTTCCGTTTTGAAAATGTCGTGAGTCTCGTGAATACCGTGAGTTAAGGTGAATCGTGCGTGAGTCTTTAAAAGTAGTTCGTGCATGAGCGTACGTTAATACTGGTTTTCATTTCGTGAATGTGCGTAAGTGGGATTGGCTACCAAACGTGTCATGCGTGTGCGTGCGTGAATAAACATTTTCTTTTTGGAGCCTCTTGGAGGAGCAAATTTCACCCGATCCGGTTGAAATTTGGTACGTGGTGTAAGTATGTAGTCTCTAACAACCATGCAAAAAATGGTCTATATCGGTCTATATATAGCCCCCATATAAACCGATCACCAGATTAGACCCTCCTAGCCTCTAGGAAGAGCAAAATTTAAATTTTGGTACGTGGTGTAAGTATGTAGTCTCTAACAACCATGCAAAAAGTGGTCTATATCGGTCCATAATTATATATAGCCTCCATATAAACCGATCCCCAGATTTGACCTCCGGAGCCCCTTGGAGGAGCAAAATTCATCCGATCTAGTTGATATTTTGTAAGGGGTGTTAACATAGTATACGATTTCTAACAACCATGCAAAAAGTTGTTCATATCGGTTCATAATGATATATAGCCCGCATATACACCAGTCCCCAGATTTGGCCTCCGGAGCCGTTTGGACAAGGAAAATTCATCCAATCCGGTTGAAATTTGGTACGTGGTGTTTGAATATGGTCTTTAACAACCATGCAAAAATTGGTCCATATCGGTCCTTAAACATATATAGCACCCATATAAACCGATCCCCAAGTTTGGTTTTGGAGCCTCTTGAAGGAGACAATTTCACTCGATTCAGTTGAAATTTGGTACACTGTGCTAGTATATGGCCGCCAACAACCATGCCAAACTAGGTCCATATCGGTATATAGTTATATATAGCCCTCAGATAAACCAATCCCCAATCACACAAAAATTGGTCCATATCGGTTCATAATTGTATGGACCCCCCATATAAAACGACACCCATATTTCAGTTCTGGCCCTCTAATTACCGCGCAAAATTCCATATGGGTTCGTAATTATTTGTAGACTTACCTATATATACATTTTTTTTGTCTAATATATACCACGTATGGACGAACTTACAATATAGAAGACGATGTTAAGAAGTTGTAAGATACACGCAAAGAAAAAAAAACGTTTGGAAAACGTGTACCGAAAACGTTTTTCTTTTGTTAGAGTTTTTTGAATTGCTTCGAAAATTTTAAACTTTTATCACCAAAAAAATTCGTTTGTTACAAAATTTTTATTTTTTCAATAAAAAAAATTATTTTTGAAACAACAACACAGTCCATTTCGTTTATATCAAACACTGTTCTTTTGTGACTTTAGGTCTTTAATAAGACACATTTTACAGTTCAAAATTTAATATAGTACAATTTAATGTTCAACATTTTTTCGGAATCTTCCGAATATATCTGGAATATATGTAAAAAAAAAAAATAAAAAAAAAAAACAAAAAATTTGGTCGAAGCAGGGATCGAACCCACGACCCTTGACATGCAAGTCAGACGTAGCAACCACTGCTCCACGGTGCCAAACTAACTGTTTGTTTCTGTTAAATAAACTTTGTTTATTCGGCTCGTGGGCGCCGCAAGCTATGCTATATAAATATAACTTATATGGAAAATTATCTATTGATGACCATAACAGGTACATAGCTCAGTGGTTAGTGTGTTGGCTTACAAAGTGCATGGTCCGCGGTTCGATTCTCCGTCCAGGCGAAAGGTAAAAAAAAAATTTAAATTTATAAAATCGTATAATTTCTTCTACATTGTTGGTATTACAGGAAAAGGTGTTAAGAACTAAAAAACCTCGTGGATGTGAGAAAGATGTGAGGGAAAATGCAATTATCAAGAAAACTTTTTTTTTTGAGTTAGCCTTTATGAAATTGTTTTACATCCTGGAAAAGAATAAACGTTTATCACAAAAAGTATATACTTTTCTTCCAAATACACTTCCTTACAGCGAAAGCAACTTAGAAACGAACTTTGTTTGTCTAAAATTTCGTTTGGGAGGAAAGAATTATTTTTTTGCGTGTACCTTTCCATCGGTAAGTATTACCATAACCACACCCTCAAAAAAAATCGCTTCTCTAACATATGTTCCAAACATATTTTGCAGGAAGCATATATATTATTGGATACTGCCGAAACATTAATATGTTTGTCTTATGTGAACATATTGTATGTTTGGAAGCATTTTGAGCCCAAAAATTTTATATGCTTGGAAGAATTCTCCCCAAAGAAGATTGTGCTCATTCCCTCACATAATTTTCATTTCCACGAAATTTTTTAGTTCTTGGCACCCTTTTCTGTAATACAAATAATGTTGAAGAAATTATTCAATTTTATAATTTTTTTAATTGTTACCATTCTCCTGGACGGAGAATCGAACCGAGGACCATACAGTTTGTAAGCCATCACACTATCTACTGGGCTACGTAGCTGTTATTGCCATCAATAGACAATTATCGTTATAAGTTATATTTATGTAGCATAGTCTGCAGCGCCGACGAGCCGATGCAAACAAAACATTATTTAACAGAAACATACATTTGTTTGCCACGTGGAGCAATGGTTAGCATGTCCGCCTTTCATGCAAAGGGTCGTGGGTTCAATCCCTGCTCCGACCGTACACCAATTTTTTTTTTAATTTACACATTTATATTTATACTATATTAAATTTTTATAATGAAACTTCGAAATGTGGGTTATTAACAGTCAGAAACAGTGCTTGATATAAACGAAATGGACTGAGCTTTTGGATAAAATATTATTTTTTTATTGGAAAAATTTTGTAATAAAAAACTGTTTTTGGTACAAAAGTTTGAAATTTTGGAAGGAATCCAAAAACTCTAACAAAAGAAGAACGTGGAGTCGAGTATAAACATACATAAATAATTTTATAATATACACATAAATTTATTTAGGGGTGTACAGTTTTTTACATGCTGTTTTTTTTTTTCAAATGTCTATTCTCTTTACTCCGAATACTCATTCTAATATTCAAATTAAATAATATTTAGACTTAAGCATATCAAATTTTTGGCCTTGTCATAAAACAGTTTTCCGAAACAACATACAAACAATTTCACACAAGTTGCTCTCTTTTGATTCTCTCGCTGTGTTATGTTGATATCTTTCGTCAACCCTCCCGGTTTCCATTTCTATTTCTTTCTCTATACTTTCTCTCTCTCTGTCGCTCTCTGAATAAAATATCACAACATATATATGTTTACTCGAAATTTGTAAATGTATATATGTTTACATTCACACATATTATTTTTATGAAACATTCATGCCCCAAACATAATATATTCTAACATACTAACATATGTGTCCCAAACATTTAGAGTTAATTTAGGAACATTGCATGTTTGCACTTAAATATATTGTGTTTAAAAATTGTGCCCGAAACACTTTTTGTTTATATCGGAACATATGAAAAACATATTTTTCTAACAGTGCAAAATAATTCGATTGAGGATAACAGTCTTTCATAGAAGTTTCTACGCAATACATGGTGGAGGGTACATAAGATTCGGCTTGGCTGAAATTACGGCCGTATATACATATTATAAGTTAAATTTAGTATCATTTTCTTCGTCCTCTGACTTAAACTTTTTCTAACAAACAGAGACTATCTTCTTATAATTTAAGTCACAATATTCTTTTCAAAGATATTAGAAATATTCCAACCATTACCAAGATTGTATGGGTTGGTAACTCTTTTGCCAATTTCAAACTTTTCCTTCAATCATTTTAAAGTTTTCATAGTTTTCTTAACTATTCTCTGATAAATCATCAGAAAACTCATAAAATTTTGTAAATGATTATGGGCCCCAGGCGGCCAAACTTATATTGACGCCTCTATCAATCTTATTCACACACCATATCCGAAATCATCATGGTCAGGATGAGAATAATCGTCATTATCACCATCCTTCTCATCACCATTAGCATTACACAGATTTTCTCCTCGAAGAGAATATGAATTTAAATGTTTCCCCCCTTTTCACGTGGTCACTTACTTGATGGAATAGATTTTCGAGTTCGTGGCTGAATATTAATAAAATGAAGCTATAAAGATGTGCTTTATGAATCTGCCATTCTATCAACACGAGCCAGTCAGCCAGCCAGCATTCAAACCACCCCTACTCATCATCTGACAGTGTAACCATCAAAACAAATTGTTATTTACACCATATAAGGGATAAAGTGTTTCTGCTCCATAACCACCAAGACGAATGGTCCTTCAGTAGTTGAGTGAACGATGATGGGATGATCGACCATAAAAACCAAAAAAATTCGAAACGAGCAAAAAAAGGATAGATTTTAAGGAACAAACCACATGCCCACATATTCACAAGATAATGTTAAAGCGACTGAAGAATTTTTCGCACAAGGCTGTAAAGGAAATATTTAAAGCTGAATCCTTCAATTGGTGATTGTGTGCCTATGAACAGACTAAGATGATTTCAAAAGAGAATTTGAATAGCTACAAAAAAAAAAAAAATGGAATACATATCATAAATGCCCAAAGTTGTGTTTTACACATTACGCAAAAACGATAAAAAAAGGATATTTGGAAGTATTCTTGGCTCCCTAGAACATTCCTAAAATTGTTGCAATCTAGAAAAGGCTTTAAGAAATTTTAGAAAAAGTAGCTTTACTCCTGTGGATTGAAATAAAGACTTACATAGAAATTTTGTGAATTTAATCATACGTATAAATAAGCTGTATTATGTCATGGAATAAACAAATTTCGTTTGAAATGAAGTTGTTTTTAAACCGACAGAATCTTTTTTGAAATGAAATGAAACCATTTACATTTCAAATTAAACAATTTACAATACAAATGAAACCGTGTGGGATATTTTCAGATTTGACTCATAATTTTGGTTTTATTAAATTAACCGAACGCTGAAATAAAAGCATCCAAGGTTCCAAAGATTATGACTTTACACTTATTATTTTGGTACTGATTCCGAGCCAAAGAAGCGGAGAACTGAAGTAAAGATACATCTAAGACAAAATTCTCTTTTAAATTTGAGATTTGTGTACTTGATTCTAGGAGAAAAAAAAATTCAATCGTTATTTCAGCCTTTTTCTTCATGTGTTATCGAAGTTCTTCAAAATTAAAAAAAAAAATGCTTTTGTTTTGTAGTTTGTAGTCAAATTCAAAGGCTATTTCATTAATTGAAGAATTGTTCAGAACTACTAAAGCCAAGTTAAGATCAACTAACGAACTAAATTTCTTTCATGTAGAGTTGCCCCGTTTTAAGACAAATCACTTAACAAATTACACAATGTACACAATATTACACAGAAAAAAATTTCACGAAAATTTTTCTAATTAAAATTTTAATTGAGTTTTAAAAAATATTTAATTAAAAATTTAATTGATTCAACAAATTTTTGTAATTGAAACTATAAATCAATCACACAAATTAATAATATCAAATAATTCTTTAATTGGATCAATTAATTTTTTAATTGTCTTTCAATTAATTTTATAATTAATACTATCATTTCTGTGATTGAAGATATTTCAATTAAAAAATTAATTGAATCAATTAATTTCGTGATTGAATCAGAGTATGTCCGTCTGTCTATCTTTGGAACCAATAATAAAATTTTGCACAAACTCGTCTAATCTCCACAGGCAGCGCAAGTTCGAGTATGGCTTATATTATCCATGTTTCGATATAGCCTATATACAAATCGATCTATCGATTTGACTTGTAGAGCAGATAGATCCATATTTTGATATAGATCTCATAGAGACTCGTCTCCCGATTCAACAAATTTTTTTAATTGAAACTATAAATAAATCACACAAATTAATAATATTAATTAATTCTTTAATTGGATCAATTAATTTTTTAATTGACTTTCAATTAATTTTATAATTAATACTATCATTTCTGTGATTGAAGATATTTCAATTAAAAAATTAATTGAATCAATTTCGTGATTGAATCAGAGTATGTTCGTCTGTCTATCTTTGGAACCAATAATAAAATTTTGCACAAACTCGTCTAATCTCCACAGGCAGCGTAAGTTCGAGTATGGCTTATATTATCCATGTTTCGATATAGCCTATATGCAAATCGATCTATCGATTTGACTTGTAGAGCAGATAGATCCATATTTTGATATAGATCTCATAGAGACTCGTCTCCCGATTTTCATTATTGAGTACATGGAAGCCTATCTCAATTATTTGGAATTTGAAATTTTGGGTTCATAAAGATATTAAAGCTCCCATAGAGACTGGTCTCCTGATTTCACTTATTGAGCGCATGGATCAAAAATTGCGCATATGCTTAGCATAGAAGATGCATTTCTCTGATATAAAGTTTTTGTCCTTATTCAAATGTCGATAAGCTTTTCGATGAAGTCGTATTGTTCTTATAGTTAAATTGGGTGTGTTCACATGAAAGAAAATTTTGTTTGACTAACGTCAACTTGGCTTTATTAACGTCAACTTGGCTTTATTAATCTTGAAAAATTTTCCAATATTATTGAAGTTGTCTTCAAATTTGTTGACTTTTTGTATCTTGACTACAAAGCAAACACAAATAGGAGATCATTTTTAATAATTTATTTTTAAGACATGCCTATACCCTTCATTATACACACAATAAAATATTTTTTGTCTTCAATCACGAAATTAATTGATCCAATTAATTTTTAATCGAACTGTCTTCAATCATAGAAATGGTAGTATAAATTAGAAATTAATTAGAAATTAATAGTATAAATTAGAAATTAATTATTTTAAATTAGAAATTGAAAGTCAATTAAAAAATTAATAGATCCAATTAAGTTGGGCCAGGCCTACACCATGGATTGCGTAGAAACTTCTACTCAAGACTATCATACACTATCGAATTACTTGGGCTGAGGTAACACTTGCCGATGGCAAGGTATCTTAAAACTTCCTAACACCGTCTTCTATATTGTAAGTTAGTCCATACGTGGTATATATAAAACTAAAATAAGACCGATTAAATACGTATATTATTCAGTTTGACAAAATTTTCCATAGAAATAAAATTTTGAGAAAATTTTCTATAGAAATAACATTTTAACGAAATTTTCTATAAAAATAAAATTTTGACAAAATTTTCTATAGAAATAAATTTTTAACAAAATTTTCTATAGAAATAAAATTTTGACAAAATTTTCTTAAACAAAATTTTCTATAAAAATAAAATTTAAACAAAATTTTCTATAGAAATAGAATTTTAACAAAATTTTCTTTAGAAATAAAATTTTGACAAAATTTTCTATAGAAATAAAATTTTAACACAATTTTCTGCAGATATAAAATTTTGGCAAAATTTTCTATAGAAATAAAATATTGACAAAATTTTCTGTAGAACTAAAATTTTGACAAAATTTTCTATAGAAATAGAATTTAAAAAAAAAAAATCTTTAGAAATAAAGTTTTGACACAATTTTCTATAGAAGTAAAATTTTGACAAAATTTTCTATAGAAATAAAAATGTTGACAACATTTTCTAATCTTTAGAAATAAAATTTTGACACAATTTTCTATAGAAGTAAAATTTTGACAAAATTTTCTATAGAAATAAATTTTTAACAAAATTTTCTATAAAAATAAAAATGTTGACAACATTTTCTATAGAAATAAAATATTGACAAAATTTTCTATAGAAATAAAATTTAAAGAAAATTTTCTATAGAAATAGAATTTTAACAAAATTTTCTATAGAAATAGAATTTTAACAAAATTTTCTTTAGAAATAAAATTTTGACAAAATTTTCTTTAGAAATAAAATTTTGACAACATATTCTATAGAAATAAAATTTTGACAAAATTTTCGACAGAAATAAAATTTTGACAAAATTTTCTATAGAAATAAAAATGTTGACAACATTTTCTATAGAAATAAAATTTTGACAAAATTTTCTATAAAAATAAAATTTTGACAAAATTTTCTACAAAAATAAAATTTTGTTTTGTTTTGTTGTTTTGGTTTGTACTTCAATCATATTTGTTATTTTGATCTCAGCTTAAAACCCATTGTGTTGACTAAACTGCAAGAGTTGCTTAACCAACAGGGGAAAAAAACGGATCCATAAAATTTTGATAGACAGAACCATAACATTTTGGTAGATTATTTTTCGAATGGCAACCATGATTATGAACCGATATGGACCAATTTTTGTGTGATTGGGTATCAGCTATATATAACTATAGACCGATATGAACCAATTTTTGCATGGTTGTAAGAGAGCATATTCTAACACTACGTACCAAATTTCAACCGAATCAGATGAATTTTGATCCTCCAAGAGGTTCCGGAGGTCAACTCTGGGGATCGTTTTATATGGGGACTATATATAATTATGGACCGCTATATACCAATTTTGGCACGGTTGTTAGAGACCATATTCTAACACTACGTACCAAATTTCAACCGAATCGGATTAATAATTTTCTCCTCCAAAAAGTTCCGGAGGTCAAATCTGGGGATCGGTTTATATGGGAGCTATATATAATTATGGTCCGATGTGGACCAGTTTTTGCATGGTTTTTAGAGACCATATACTAACACCACGAACCACATTTCAACCGGATCTATGAATTTTGCTCCACCAAGATGCTCCGGAGGTCAAATCTGGGGGTTCGGTTTATATGGGGGCTATATATAATTATCGACCAAAATGGACCAATTTTTGCATGGTTATTAGAGACCATATACTTACACGATGTACCAAATTTCAACCGGATCGGAAGAAGCTTGCTCTTCCAAGAGATTCCGGAGTTCAAATCTGGGGATCGGTTTATATTGGGGCTATATATAATTATGGACCGATATGGACCAATTTTTACATGGTTGTTAGATACCATATACTTACACCTCGTACCAGATTTCAAACGAATCCGATAAATTTTTCTCTTCCAAGAGGCTCCGGAGTTCAAATTTGGGTATCGGTTTATATGGGGGTTATATATAATTATGGACCGATATGGACCAATTTTTGCATGTTATTAGATACCATATACTTACACCACGTACCAAATTTCAACCGGATCAGATGAATTTTGCTCCTCCAAAAGGCTCCGCAAGCCAAATCTGGGTGTCGGTTTATATGGGGCTATACGTAAAAGTGGTCCGATATGGCAATTCCATCCGACCTACATTAATAACAACTGCTTGTGCCAATTTTCAAGTTGATAGCTTTTTTCGTTCGGAAGTTTGCGTGATTTCAACAGACGGGCATGCATAGATCGACTCAGAATTTCACCACGACCAGGAATATATATACTTTATGGAGGGTGGAGGGTATAATAGTTGATACTATAATTTGTTTGTGATTGATTTTTGTTTCAATTAAAAAATTTGTTAAATCAATTAAATTTTTAATTGAATATTTTTTAAAACTCAATTAAAACTTTAATTGGAAAAATGTTCGTGAATTTTTTTCTGTGGAGGATGGGAATACCTCCCATCCTAAGTTTGTATATGAAGTATAAATATTCTGGGTTGTGGTGAAATTCTGAGTCGATCTACCGATGTCCGTCCGGCTGTCCGCCCGTCGGTTTAAATTACTCTAATTTTCGAAAAAAAAAACAAGCTAAACATTTCATTCCGTTTATAAGACTTTGTAAAATTTATGCAGGTCGGTAGAAGGTAGCTCTCGTATAAACCTACCCCAGATTTGATTTCTGTAGCCTCCTGGAAAGGAAATTTGCTACGTGATGTCAGTATTAGGTTTCTAATAACCTTGCAAAAATTGGTTCATAATTATAAATACATGAAGAAAAGGAATATGATCACCTCAAACATGTTTCAAAAACAAAATGTTATTTTGGGATGTAACATTTTTGCCGCAAAATGTTGGTTTTATCACCAAACATAGAATGCTTGCCGAAATGATATACATAATTTCGGAGAAGATAACATATTACATGTTCCCTATCCGAAAATAACATTTTGCTCTTGACACATGTTTGAGGTGATCATATTCCATTTCCTGGCGTATGTAGCCCTCTTAAAACCGAAATTTGATTACCGGAACCTTCAAGAGGAGTAAAATTCAATTTGCCTGTGTTTTAAGGACAAGTAATCTTTGCGCTTACGGCAATATTTTTTCAATACATCGTTAAATTATAGAACGCGGCCGAGGTTTTTCTTTAATGAAATGCACAATACCCCGTGTATGGTTTCTTAATTACGTTAAGTTTTTAATCTTCAAATTATAATTGCTCCCCATCATATCACTTCTTTGCCTCAGAGAGGGCAATTTATTTTTTTCTTGTGAGAGGATTAATTACTCAATAAAAAACAATCACCCCACTGGAATCTTTGTTCTTAAATTTGTTTTAAATAAACATTAACACCATATCGAAATTGAAAAGTTTTACCTTAAAATTGAGTTCAGCCTTTATGTCTGGCTACATCACAAAGAAGCATAAATCCTCTGGCAGCAGCCAAGAAAGTTCAAAACGTGTTTGCTACTAGGGGAAAATTACCATCGAAACTTTCCATTTCATGAACAGCAATGATTTGTAGTGCCAAACTACAATGTACACTACCAAAGAAATAATTCCTTGTTTTCCCCCATCGATAAAGCCTGTCGGGACCTAAGCAACTAGGTAAAATGGTAGCTTGTGGTACACAGCAATTGGTGGAAAAACACAATTTGCGTTTACCAGTATTCTGTTTAATGTGCAAGGAAGTACTTAGAAAAAGTTATGTCCGTTCGGACGGATGTTTAATTCCTATGGCTTTTCAACCAGAAAAAGCCAACAGAAGGCAAACAAGTGATCTATCTAACAAGTAACCAAGCAGTGTTCCTATTTTCACAAATTGTTTCCTGTTGCTACTGTTCCATTGTTTGAATGCATCTAGGTATAATTCATCAATTTAATTAAAACAAGTATATACGGCCGTAAGTTCGGCCAGGCCGAAGCTTATGTACCCTCCATCATGGATTGCGTAGAAACTTCTAAACACTGCCATCCACAATCGAATTACTTAAGTTGCGGTAACGCTTGCCGATAGCAAGGTATCTTAAAACCTCCTACCACCATCTTCTAAATTGCATGTAAGTCCATACGTGGTAAATATTAAATCAAAAAAGATCGATCCAATACGTATATAATTCAGTTTGACAAAGCAGACATAAAATTTTGACAAAATTTTCTACAGAAATAAAATTTTAACAAAATTTTCTATAGAAATAAAATTTTCACAAACTTTTCTATAGAAATAAACTTTTGACAAAATTTTCAATAGAAATAAAATCTTGGTAGATTATTTTTGGCTCGAGTTACAACCATGATTATTATGAGGTTCCGGAGGTCAAATCTGGAGAACGTTTTATATGGGGGCTATATAATTATGGACCGATATGGACCAATTCTGGCACGCTTGTTAGAGACCATATACCAACACCATGTACCAAATTTCAGCCGGATCGGATGCAATTTGCTTCTCTTTGAGGCTTCGAAAGCCAAATCTGGAGATCGGTTTATAGGGGGTCTATATATAATTATGGACCGATGTGGACCAATTTTTGCATGGTTGTTAGAGAGCATATACCAACATCATGTACCGAATTTAAGCCGGATCGGATGAAATTTGCTTCTCTTTGAGGCTCCGCAAGCCAAATCTGGGGATCGGTTTATATGGGGGCTATATATAATTATGGACCGATGTGGACCAATTTTTGCATGATTGTTAGAGACCATATACCAACACCATGTACCAAATTTAAGCCGGATCGGATGAAATATGCTTCTCTTAGAGGCTCCACAAGCCAAATCTGGGGATCGGTTTATATGGGGGCTATATATAATTAAGGACCGATATGGACCAATTTTTGCATGGTTGTTAGAGACCATGTACCAACATCATGTACCAAATTTCAGCCGGATCGGATGAAATTTTCTTCTCTTTTAGGCTCCGCAAACCAAATCTGGGGATCGGTTTATATGGGGCCTATATATAAATATGGACCGATGTGGACCAATTTTTGCATGGTTGTTAGAGACCATATACCAACATCATGTACCAAATTTCAGCCGGATCGGATGAAATTTACTTCTCTTTGAGGCTCCGCAAGCCAAATCTGGGTATCGGTTTATATGGGGGCTATATATAATAATGGACCGATGTGGACCAATTTTTGCATGATTGTTAGAGACCATATACCAACACCATGTACCAAATTTCAGCCAGATCGGATGAAATATTCTTCTCTTAGAGGCTCCACAAGCCAAATCTGGGGATCGGTTTATATGGGGGCTATATATAATTAAGGACCGATATGGACCAATTTGTCCATGGTTTTTAGAGACCATATACCAACACCATCAGCCGGATCGGATGAAATTTACTTCTCTTTTAGGCTCCGCAAGCCAAATCTGGGGATCGGTTTATATGGGGGCTACATATAATATTAGGGACCGATGTGGACCAATTTTTGCATGGTTGTTAGAGACCATATACCAACACCATATACCAAATTTCAGCCGGATCGGATGAAATATGCTTCTGTTAGAGGCTCCACAAGCCAAATCTGAGGGTCCCTTTATATGGGGGCTATACGTAAAAGTGGGCCGATATGGCCCATTTTCAATACCGTCCGACCTACATCAATAACAACGACTTGTGCCAAGTTTCAAGTCGATAGCTTGTTTTGTTCGGAAGTTAGCGTGATTTCAACAGACGGACGGACGGACGGACGGACATGCTCGGATCGACTCAGAATTTCGCCACAACCCAGAATATATATACTTTATGGGGTCTTAGAGCAATATTTCGATGTGTTACAAACGGAATGACAAAGTTAATATACCCCCATCCTATGATGGAGGGTATAAAAAAAAAATAAAGCCAAGTTCATTGAGCAAGATAACCACGATATATACGAACAATAATAGACCATTTTTTCACAGCCCTCTTCTTCCCTTTGACACTAAGATAAGTTGTAGTGACAACTTGCTATTTTAGGCTGCCTAAGTATAGAATAGCAGCAGTATTACCACAACAATTAAAAACTCCTCCCATATAATTGCACATTATCCATATCTGCACTACTTCCAGATTACGAGTTGGGGATCCACCCAGAGAGAGATGTAAAGGAAAGAGTGCATCGATTAGCATGGATCAATTATAATAATTTCTAAATTTAAATTTGGTTGCTGTGGAGATTCTGGATCAAGAAAAATCGTTATTATTTATGTTCTTTAGAAATCTTATATATGGGGGCTATATTAAACACGTACCCATATAAACTAAATTTCCTTACGGATTTTCACTCTATGAACTTAAAACACTTCTAGTTTTTCAATTTAATAGAAAAAATGTAGACATATTTACCTTCACAAAATTAAATCGATATATCGAACTACATAAGTGCTTTAGCAGGATTTGAACCGGTACCAACCATATTAAGTATATCCCTTTGCGGATACCAAATATCTCCAGATTACCAATTTCGGTGAAATATAAAACAATTTTGCCTTTTATGTACTCTAACAAATAAGGAATGTTCAAAGTCGGGCGAGGGCAACTATAATATACTCTGCGCTACTTTGTAGATCTACATTTCCAATACCATCTCAGATTCTTTAAATTTTTTTTGGGTTCTAAAGAATTATGTTCCCATTTACATATATTTAAAGCCGACCCGATTGGGACAAAATTTTTTAGACTTCAACAACATCTATAGACATAAATTTAAGTCGGCTAATGCTAATGGGATAGAACACACTGTTAGTAAAAAATGTGTTTCACACATTTCATTTAAATCTAAAACAATTTTTAGGCTACTTAGCAAAAATGCATTTAGAATTTATCGGACGTTATGTTAGGTTAGGTAAGGTGGCAGCCCGATGTATCAGGCTCACATAGACTATTCAGTCCATTGTGATACCCCAATGGTGAACTTCTCTCTTATCGCTGAGTGCTGCCCGATTCCATGCTAAGCTCAATGACAAGGGACCTCCTTTTAGCAGCCGAGTCTGAACGGCGTTCCACATTAGAGTAAAACCTCTTAGAGAAGCTTTGAAACACATATCACGAGCATTACTGGGATGGGATAATCCAACGCTGAAAAATTGTTTGGTGTTTGGTCGAAGCAGGAATCGAACCCACGACCTTGTGTGCAAGGCGAGCATGCTAACCATTGCACCACGGTGGTTCGGACGTTAGATATTTAGTAGAAATATAGGAAAATTTGAGTCATTTTTATATGATTTCGACTTAGCAGTGGTAATTTTGCAAGGAAAATGTGGGTATTTTGGTAATGTTTGCCCAAATCGGAAAACAAATATATGTGAGCTATATGTTATCTACATCTGAACTGATTTCAACCAAATTCGAAATACACAGTAAGAATTTCAATTATACGTCCTGTGCAAAATTTCACGAAAAGCGGAGTTAAAATTTTATTTCTATGGTCATATGAGCCTAAATTGGGCGAATCATATACATGGGAGCTATATAGAAATCTTAATTCACTGTGTGAGTATAAATCAGACGAAAGATATGTATGGAAGCTCTATATAAATATGAACCAATTTCAACAAAATTTGACACACTTTACGATACTATTTTTGCAAAATTTAAAGCACATCAGGGAAAAACTCTGGCTTATGAAGCCATATAAGTAAATATCAGGTGAAACGTAGATATGGGGGCTATATATAAATCTGAACAGATTTCTTCCGAAATCAATAGGAAAACACATACCCGTACCAAATTTGAAGTCGATTGGACTAAAACTGCGACCTAGACTTGGATCACAAAAATGGATCACGAACGGACATGATCGTTTGGCCAGTACCGGCTCGGTGGCTGATCCTGACCTCATGTGTCTGTCCTGTTTTCTTCTGGGTGTTGCAATCATTTTCACTACCCTGTTCCACAATATGGCACAGGGTATAATTATGTACATTATAGTAATGTTGAAATTCAAAGGTATGAAGATTAAACAAGTATATACGGCCGTAAGTTCGGCCAGGCCGAATCTTATCTACCCTCCACCATGGAGGGTACACAATCGAATTACTTGGGTTGCCGTAACACTTGCCGTTGGCAAGGTATCTTAAAATTTCTTAACGGCGTCTTCACAATTGTAAGTTAGTCCATACGGGGTATATATTAAACAAAAAAAAAACTGATTAAATACGTCTATAATTCAGTTTGACATAATTTTCTATAGAAATAAAATTTTGACAAAATTTTCTATAGAAATAAAATTTTGACAAAATTTGCTATAGAAATAAAATTTTGACAAAATTTTCTATAGAAATACAATTTTGACAAAATTTCTATAGAAATAAAATCTGGACAAAATTTTGTATAGTAATAAAATTTTGACAAAATTTTCTATAAAAATAAAATATTGACAAAATTTTGTATAGTAATAAAATTTTGAAAACATTTTCTATGGCGACAACATTTTGGTAGATTTTTTTTGGGGATCGGCTATATCTAACTATAGACCGTTATGGCCCAATTTTTGCATGGTTGTTAGCAGCCATATACTAGCTTAATGTACCAAATTTCAACCGGATCGGATGAATTTTGCTCCTCCAAGAGCTCCCGAGGTCAAATCTATGGATCTGTTTAAATGGGGGCTACATATAATTGTGGACCGATATGGACCAATTCCTGAATGGTTGTTAGACACCATATACTAACACCATGTACCAAATTTCAACCGAATCGGATGAATTTTGCTCACCCACGAGGCTCATCAAGCCAAATCTGAGTGTCGGTTTATATGGGGGCTATATACAATTATAAACCGATGTGGACCAATTTTTGTATAGTTGTTAGAGACAACATTCTAATACTCTAACACCATGCACCAAATTTGAGCAGAATCGGATGAAATTTGCTTCTCTTAGAGGCTCCGCAAGACAAATTTGGGGATCGGTTTATATGGGGGCTATATATAAATATGGACCGATGTGGACCAATTTTTGCATGGTTGTTAAAGACCATATACTAACACAATGTGCCAAATTTCAACCGGATCGGATGAATTTTGCTCCCCCAAGAGGCTCCTCAAGCCAGATCTGAGCATCGGTTTATATGGGGGCTATACGTAAAAGTGGTCTGATATGGCCCATTTGCAATACCGTCCGACCTACATCAATAACAACTACTTGTGCCAAGCTTCAAGTCGACAGCTTGTTTCCTTCGGAAGTTACCGTGATTTCAACAGACGGACGGACGGACATGCTTAAAGGGTGATACGGTCAAAAATTGGTCAAGGGAAAACGCGTGTAAATCGGTGAAATCGTTTATTTAAAAAAATCAAATTAAATTTCTTTTTCAAGTTCAATTAGTATAAAATCCAGGAAAAATATTCAGTTAGGCTTTCGCTTTTCCAAATCCGAATTACCGGGCCTCACGCTTGACACCTGCTATCAGATTTTGTACAGCCACCTTGTCCACCTTCTTCGCCGCAGAAAGCCAGTTTGCCTTGAACCGCTGCTCGTCCTTAGCAGTTTTGTTGGTCTTCTTTAGGTTCCGCTTGACAATAGCCCAGTATTTCTCAATTGGGCGGAGCTCTGGCGTGTTGGGAGGGTTCTTGTCCTTGGGAACCACCTGCACGTTGTTGGCGGCGTACCACTCCATGGCCTTTTTACCGTAATGGCAAGATGCCAAATCCGGCCAAAACAGTACGGAACAACCGTGTTTCTTCAGGAAAGGCAACAGACGTTTATTCAAACACTCTTTCACGTAAATTTCTTGGTTGACAGTCCCGGAAGCTATGAAAATGCTGCTTTTCAAGCCACAGGCTTGCCAAATCAGATATTTCTTTGCGAACTTTGACAGTTTTATGTGCTTGAAAATATCTGCTACCTTTCCCCTTCCTTTTGCCGTATAAAACTCCTGTCCCGGAAGCTGCTTGTAGTCGGCTTTGACGTAGGTTTCGTCGTCCATTACCACGCAGTCAAACTTCGTCAGCATCGTCGTGTACAGCCTCCGGGATCGCGCTTTGGCCGTCGTATTTTGTTTATCATCGCGATTTGGAGTCACTACCTTCTTGTAAGTCGATAGTCCGGCTCGTTTTTTGGCTAGATGCACGGTTGTAGACGATACACCCAGCTTATTTGCGGCATCTCGGAGAGAGAGGTTAGGGTTTCGCTTGAAACTACCGGCAACTCTCTTTGTCGTCTCAGCGGCTTCCGGTTTTCGATTTCCCCCCGATCCAGACTTCCTGGCTGTCGACAAACATTCCCCAAACACTTTAATTACATTTGTAACGGTTTGTTTGGTAACTTTTAGCGATTTTGCCAGCTTTGCGTGCGAGTAGCTCGGATTTTCGCGATGCGCGAGCAAAATTTTGATACGCTGCTCTTCTTGCTTGGACGGCATTTTGACAACTGAAGATTGAATTCCAAAATAAAAATAGGAGCAACATTCTACACACACACACCTTCAAAATGAGGGGTGTTCAGGTTTTTTAAATGCAAAATTGAAAGAAATACGTTAAGTTTATATTGACCAAATTTTGACCGTATCACCCTTTACATCGACTCAGAATTTCACCACGATCCAAAATATATATACTTAAAGGGGTCCTAGAGCAATATTTCGATGTGTGACAAACGGAATGACAAAGTTAATATACCCCCCATCCTATGGAGGAGGGTATAAAAAAACCTACCGGTAAATATTCTTGGGGGAGGATAAAATATTTCTGGTGGTAGCTTAGAAACACTCCCGAACCCCCCGCAAGCTACGCCTATGATTAGAGCTATTCTAAAACATGGTACGCTTATATCTATAACAATTCTAAATTTCTAATCCCATGCAAATGGAGGCATCTAGATGGCCAAGAATTCAAACTAGAGTCGGCTTATATGATCACTCAGTACCGATATGTGAATATGTCCCGAGTATAATATCGGCTCATATATCAAGTCGCCACAGTCGTTGGCTATATTTAGTGCTGCAAACGCTTATTGTAATTGGTCTGCTTCATTCTCAGATTTAAGGACAAAAATCGTTTACTCACACAGTTAATAAAAAAGTCCAACAATTTAATAAATATTGCCATGTCATGTATGTACATGGATATAAAAATCTATTTTTGCCTTCGCATTTTATTTGAATGCATTGACAACAAATATGTTTATCAAAGATTTGTTATCCATGTAAGTTTACCGTAAACTATATTACATTTTTTTTCGACAATTTTCTAGTAAAATTCGTTTGTGGTCTTAAAATTTTACAAACTTTCAGCGTCCTAAACCGAGTAAAGTTTATGTTAGAAAAACTTGCTTACATACACAGTCTCACATAAGTTTACATACCCTTGAGGTTTTTACCTTATAACTAAACATGTTTCTTGTTGTTGTTTATAATCCAGACTAAAAACATCTTCTTGAAAATGGACAAATACTTTGTTTTTCAAATTAATTTACAAAATCTAAAGCATATATATGCATATTTTATTATATTTTAATAATTAAAGAAAATACAATTTCTTAAACCGTATGTAAACTTGTGTAAGACTGTGTAGCTACATTAAGGACTAGTATTTCGGGGAATCAGAAATCCTCCCATAACTTTTCAAATTTGTTGTTCTATCATTTCATCTTGTATTCGTTAAAAAATCTCTCTGATGGTCATTACCAGCTTAATAAAAATGTCAAAAGACCATAAAACAAAATCCATATTGTCCGTGATGCAAATTAGCATTTTCTCCAAATGTTCATATGATATTCAGCCTTTTTGTGCTGCAAAGCTTGCAAATGTGGTAATAAAAAGTTTAGTTGTAAAATAAAATAAATACACAAAAATACAATGAGTAGGGGTTTTCCTTGATTATGGCATGCTGACATAAAAATTTCACCGTAAATTTAATCGTGTTATCCTGTTTATAGCAGTTAAAAATTTTTTATTACGCCATTGTGGCACGTATCTGGCTTCCCTTCCTGTTTTTTAATTGTTCGCCAAGAAATTATGCAGATTTAGGAAATTAGCAACGAAAGGAAAAATAAGGATTATTTGTCCACTTTTTTATGAGGCTAATGTTTTCTTTGATTACTTGGAAAACATTTTCTTAAATTGCAACATTAGCTAAATAAATTTAATGCTATAAATAAATTTATTAATAGTAGGTTAGGTTAGATTAGGTGGCAGCCCGATGTATCAGGCTCACTTAAACTATTCAGTCCATTGTGATACCACATTGGTGAACTTCTCTCTTATCACTGAGTGCTGCCCGATTCCATATTAAGCTCAATGACAAGGGACCTCCTTTTCATAGCCGAGTCCGAACGGCGTTCCAAATTGCAGTGAAACCACTTAGAGAAGCTTTGAAACCCTCAGAAATGTCACCAGCATTACTGAGGTGGGATAATCAACCGTTGAAAAACTTTTTGGTGTTCGGTCGAAGCAGGAATCGAACCCACGACCTTGTGTATGCAAGGCGGGCATACTAACCATTGCACCACGGTGGCTCCCTTATTAATAGTAGATAAAATACACACGGAAAAATATATTGTGGCTCTATGAAAATTATCCGATCGAAATGCAATTTACATAATGTTAAAGATATTTTTATACCTTAAACCACAGTGGTCAGGGTATAATAACTTTGATCTGCCAAAAAATTGTGTTACCAGAAATATTGATTTTAGACCATAAAATATATACCGATCGACTCAGAATCACCTCCTGAGTCGATCTAGCCCTTGGTGTCCGTCCGTCCGTCCATGTATTTGTTGTTCGCATGATTCCGGTCGCAATTATTAACCGATTTTGATGAAATTTGCTATGTGGCGCTTTATTGGCACAAGGACGAACGCTATTGAATTTGGAAAAAATCGGATCAAATTTAGATATAGCTCCCGTATATATGTATTGCCAGATTTCGATAAATGGGGTCAGATTGAGCTCATTTACTAAGCGATCCGCGTCAAATTTTGTTACAAAATAATCCAATTGACCACCCTTTAAATTTGCCATAATTTCATCGAAATAGGTTCAGATTTAGCTATAGCTCCCATATATTTGTATCGCCCGATTTTGCAAAATTTGGCCATAAGTCCCTTATTTATCAACCGATCTGACTCAAAGTTGGCCAAATCTAATTTTCTGTAGCACTTACTGTATGCGCAAAAAATCATCGAAATCGGTTCAGATTTAGCTATAGGTCCCATATATATATTTATCACCCGATTTTCGAAAATTTGGCCATAAAACCCTCATTTATCAACCGAACCGCCGATTTTCAAAAAGTTTCCCCTTATAACCGTATTTTTCACCATAGTGGCCTCATTTGCTAAACCACTTTGATCGGCCAAAAAATGTGCCTAGCAAAAATATTGATTTTAGACCCCATAAAATATATACCGATTGACCCAGAATCACCTTCTGAGTCGATCTAGCGCTTGGTGTCTGTCCGTCCATCCGTCTGTCCATGTATTTGTTGTTCGCAGGATTCCGGTCGCAATTATTAACCGATTTTGATGAAATTTGGTACAGGGCGTTTTGTGGGTACAATAACGAATGCTGTTCTATAGTACTGACTTTCTTTGCAAATACCATCCAAATCGGTTCAGATTTAGATATAGCTCCCATACATATGTAGCGCCGATTTTCAAAAAGTTGCCCCGTATAACCGTATTTTTGACCATATTGGCCTCATTTGTTAACTGATCTTACTCAAATTTAGCAAAAGGTAACCTTCCGTAGTATCAACCAAACCCGCCAAATATCATCTAAATCGGTTCCAATTTAGATATTTTTAGCTCCCACATATATGTGTGGCCCGATTTTCAAAAATTTGCCCTAATAACCCTATTTTTTGTTTAACAAAATAGCATTATTTATTACCCGATCTTACTAAAATTTAGCGCAAGATAACCATCTATTGCAGCAATCAAACCTGCCAAATATTATCAAACTCGCGTCAGATTTAGATATTGCTCCCACATATATGTATTACACGATTTTGAAAAATTTGCCCCCAATAACCATATTGTTGACCATAGAGGCCTCATTATACCCTTCACCACTACTGTGGTACAGGGTATAATAAGTTTGTGCATAGTGGTCATAGACCCATCTTTTAGTACACTGATCGGCTTAGAATTTAATTCTGAGTCGATTTAGCGATGTCCGTCTGTCTGTCTGTCTGTCCGTCCGTCTGTCTGTATATGTAATTTTGTGCACAAAGTACAGCTCGCAATTTAAGTCCGATCGTCCTCAAATTTGGCATAGGGCCGTTTCTTGGGACAGAGACAATCGCTATTGGTTTTGGAAAAAATCGGTTCAGATTTAGATATAGCTGTCATATATATTTATCCCCGATGTGGTCATAGTTAGCGTGTTTATCAACCGATTTTCTTGAAATACCGTACATCCAAATATTTTATGAATCTCGAAAATCTTGCAAAATATCAGCCGAATCGGTTCAGATTTAGATATAGCTCCCATATATATCTTTCGCCCGATATGGACTTATATGGCCCCAGAAGCCAGATTTTTGGCCGAATTTGGTTGAAATTTCGCACTAGGAGTACATAGTAGTATAGTCAAGTGTGCCAAATTTGATTAAAATCGGTTCAGATTTAGATATAGCTTCCATATATATTTTTCGCCCGATATGAACTTATATGGCCCCAGAAGCCAGAGTTTTGGCCCAATTTGATTGAAATTTTGCACTAGGAGTACAATTAGTAATATAGTCATGCTGCCATATATAGTTATCACCGATTTGAGCATAATTCCCGTATTTATGAACCGACGTTCTTCAAATTTTGTACATCTGAATGTTTTGTCAGTCCCGTAATAACTGCCAAATATCAGCTAAATCGGTTCAGATTTATATATAGCTCCCATATATATGGCCCCAGAAGCCAGAGTTTTGGCCCAATTTGATTGAAATTTTGCACTAGGAGTACAATTAGTAATATAGTCATGTGTGCCAAATTTGATTGAAATCGGTTCAGATTTAGATATAGCTCCCATATATATGTTTTTCTGATTTCGACAAAAATGGTCAAAATACCAACATTTTCCTTGTTAAATCGCCACTGCTTAGTCGAAAAGTTGTAAAAATGACTCTAATTTTCCTAAACTTCTAATACATATATATCGAGCGATAAATCATAAATAAACTTCTTGGAAGTTTTCTTAAAATTGCTTCAGATTTAAATGTTTCCCATATGTATACCCTTCACCACTACTGTGGTACAGGGTATAATAAGTTTGTGCATTTGTATGTAACGCCAAGAAATAATTGTCATTGACCCATCTTTTAGTATACCGATCGGCTTAGAATTAAATTCTGAGTCGATTTAGCGATGTCCGTCTGTCTGTCCGTCCGTCCGTCTGTCTGTATATGTAATTTTGTGCACAAAGTACAGGTCGCAGTTTAAGTCCGATCGTCCTCAAATTTGACATAACGTCTTTCTTCGGGTAGAAGACAATCGCTATTGATTTTGGATTTGAATTTTCGGTTTAGATATAGATATAGCTGCCATATATAGTTATCACCGATTTGAGCATAATTCCCGTATTTATGAACCGACGTTCTTCAAATTTTGTACATCTGAATGTTTTGTCAGTCCCGTAATAACTGCCAAATATCAGCTACATCGGTTCAGATTTATATATAGCTCCCATATATATCTTTCGTCCGATTTGGACTTATATGGCCCCAAAAGCGAGAGTTTTGCCCTGATTATCTTCAAATTTTGCACAACGAGTACGTTTAATAGTATCGTTAATTGTGCCAAATTTAGTTGAAATCGGTTCAGATTTAGATATAGCTCCCTTATATATCTTTCGTCCGATTTTGACTTATATGGCTTCAAAAGCCAGAGTTTTGCCCTGATTTGATTAAAATTTTGTACAAGGAGTACTTTTATTAGTTTCGTTAATTGTGCCAAATTTAGTTGAAATCGGTTCAGATTTAGATATAGCTCCCATATATATCTTTCGACCGATTTGGACTTATATGGCCCCAAAAGCCAGAGTTTTGCCCTGATTTGCTTCAAATTTTGCACAACAAGTACGTTTAATAGTATCGTTAAGTGTGCTTAATTTGGTTAAAATCGGTTCCGATTTAGATATAGCTCCCATATATATCTTTCGTCCGATTTGGATTTATATGGCCTCAAAAGCCAGAGTTTTGCCATGAGTTGCTTGAAATTTTGCACAAGGGGTACGTTTTATAGTATCGTTAATTGTGCAAAATTTAGTTGAAGTCGGTTCAGATTTAGATATAGCTCTCATATATATCATTCGCCCGATTTGGACTAATATACCCACAGAGGCAAAAGTGCTACTCTGATTTACGTGAAATTTTGCAGAGGGAGTAGAATTGAACTTGAAACTTTGCACAGGCAGTAGAATTAAGGTTCTGCATATGCGTGTTTATTTTGGTTGAAATCGGTTCAGATTTTGATATAGCTCCCATATATATCTTTCGCCCGATTTTCCGTCATTCCGATTTTGATATGGTATCGAAAATGTGGACTTACAAAGTGGTGAAGGGTATAATATAGTCGGCCCCGCCCGACTTTAGACTTTCCTTACTTGTTTTTATTTATTTATTATACCATTCACCACTACTGTGTTATAGGGTGTAATAAGTTTGTGCATTTGTATGTAATGCCAAGAAGGAACAGTCGGAGAAACATTGTTTAGTATACCGATCGTCTTAGAATTAAATTCTAAGTCGATTTAATCTTATTTTGGCGAAAAGACAATCACTATTGATATTGGAAAATACATTGAAAAAACAAGTAAGGAAAGTCTAAAGTCGGGCGGGGCCGACTATATTATTCCCTTCACCACTTTGTAAGTCCACATTTTCGATACCATATCAAAATCGGAATGACGGAAAATCGGGCGAAAGATATATATGGGAGCTATATCAAAATCTGAACCGATTTCAACCAAAATAAACACGCATATGCAGAACCTTAATTCTACTGCCTGTGCACAGTTTCAAGTTCAATTCTACTCCCTCTGCAAAATTTCACGTAAATCAGAGTAGCACTTTTGCCTCTGTGGGTATATTAGTCCAAATCGGGCGAATGATATATATGGGAGCTATATCTAAATCTTAACCGACTTCAACTAAATTTTGCACAATTAACGATACTATAAAACGTACCCCTTGTGCAAAATTTCAAGCAACTCATAGCAAAACTCTGGCTTTTGAGGCCATATAAATCCAAATCGGACGAAAGATATATATGGGAGCTATATCTAAATCGGAACCGATTTTAACCAAATTAAGCACACTTAACGATACTATTAAACGTACTTGTTGTGCAAAATTTGAAGCAAATCAGGGCAAAACTCTGGCTTTTGGGGCCATATAAGTCCAAATCGGTCGAAAGATATATATGGGAGCTATATCTAAATCTGAACCGATTTCAACTAAATTTGGCACAATTAACGAAACTAATAAAAGTACTCCTTGTACAAAATTTTAATCAAATCAGGACAAAACTCTGGCTTTTGAAGCCATATAAGTCAAAATCGGACGAAAGATATATAGGGGAGCTATATCTAAATCTGAACCGATTTCAACTAAATTTGGCACAATTAACGATACTATCAAACGTACTCGTTGTGCAAAATTTGAAGCAAATCAGGGCAAAACTCTCGCTTTTGGGGCCATATAAGTCCAAATCGGACGAAAGATATATATGGGAGCTATATATAAATCTGAACCGATTTAGCTGATATTTGGCAGTTATTACGGGACTGACAAAACATTCAGATGTACAAAATTTGAAGAACGTCGGTTCATAAATACGTGAATTATGCTCAAATCGGTGATACCTATATATACCAGCTATATCTAAATCTGAACCGATTTTTTCCAAAATCAATAGCGATTGTCTTCTACCCGAAGAAAGACGTTATGTTAAATTTGAGGACGATCGGACTTAAACTGCGACCTGTACTTTGTGCACAAAATTACATATACAGACAGACGGACGGACGGACAGACAGACAGACAGACGGACATCGCTAAATCGACCCAGAATTTAATTCTAAGCCGATCGGTATACTAAAAGATGGGTCTATGACAATTATTTCTTGGCGTTACATACAAATGCACAAACTTATTATACCCTGTACCACAGTAGTAGAGGTGTGCACGTGACACGAAATTGTCGTGACTCACGAAAATTTTCGTGATTCGTGCGTGAGTCGTGAGTCACGCTCATGACAACAGCGTGAGTGTGCGTGAGCGTGATTAACAAACCAAAATGTCGTGCGTGAGCGTGAGTCACGAAAATAATGTCTTCGTGAGTGTGCGTGAGTAACGAATTACACTCACGAAAATATTCCTGCACACCAACATAAAACGCTTAAGAGTTAAATTCAATTACAAGTTTAGTGACATCTGGGATGTTAAGAGTCTAATAACACTCTCGATTTTAATAATGCTCATGTTTTCAGATACTTCGGTAAAGTAAATTAATCATAAAATTATTCGTGAGTCACGATATTTTTAGTGAGTCACGACATTTTTCGTGAGCCACGACATTTAAAAGATTTTCGTGCGTGAGTGTGCGTGAGTACAAATTTTCTTTTCGTGAGCGTGCGTGAACGTGAGTCCTTCCAAAAAATATCGTGCGTGAGTGTGCGTGAATAAGATTTCTCTGTCGTGAGTGTGCGTGAGCGTGAGCAAAATATTACTCACGTGCACACCTCTACACAGTAGTGGTGAAGTGTATAAATATGGGAAACATTTAAATCTGAAGCAATTTTAAGGAAACTTCGCAAAAGTTTATTTATGATTTATCGCTCGATATATATGTATTAGAAGTTTAGGAAAATTAGAGTCTTTTCGACTAAGCAGTGGCGATTTGACAAGGAAAATGTTGGTATTTTGACCATTTTTGTCGAAATCAGAAAAACATATATATGGGAGCTATATCTAAATCTGAACAGATTTCAATCAAATTTGGCACACATGACTATATTACTAATTGTACTCCTAGTGCAAATTTTCAACCAAATTGGGCCAAAACTCTGGCTTCTGGAGCCATATGAGTCCATATCGGGCGAAAGATATATATGGGAGCTATATATAAATCTGAACCGATTTCAATCAAATTTGGCACACTTGACTATACTACTAATTGTACTCCTAGTGCAAAATTTCAACCAAATTCGGCCAAAAATCTGGTTTCTGGGGCCATATAAGTCCATATAGGGCGAAAGATATATATGGGAGCTATATCTAAATCTGAACCGATTTGGCTGATATTTTGCAAGATTTGCGAGATTCATAAAATATTTGGATGTACGGTATTTCAAGAAAATCGGTTGATAAACACGCTAACTATGACCACATCGGGGATAAATATATATGACAGCTATATCTAAATCTGAACCGATTTTTTCCAAAACCAATAGCGATTGTCTCTGTCCCAAGAAACGGCCCTCTGCTAAATTTGAGGACGATCGGACTTAAATTGCGAGATGTACTTTGTGCACAAAATTACATATACAGACAGACGGACGGACATCGCTAAATCGACTCAGAATTTAATTCTAAGCCGATCGGTATACTAAAAGATGGGTCTATGACCACTATTTCTTGGCGTTACATACAAATGCACAAACTTTTTATACCCTGTACCACAGTAGTGGTGAAGGGTATAATTAAATAACATAATGTCTTATTTAGTAGCTTAGCATTACTGATTTTTATATAATATTTAATTACGTACACAGCATGAATTTTTTGTGGCTCGAAAAATAAAAAGATGTACCAATATTTCAATTCAACTAATTGTATGTGGTTTCCTGTAGAAGCCAAGAGAGTCTGTACTCACGTAATTAGCAGTATCTTTTGCGACAAAAAGTCACCACGCTGTGAAGAATGTCATCACCAACAAACTCACGTAGAGATTTTTCTCTGAAATTTTGATAAAGCATATCGGTCCTTTGATGTATTGTCTTTTGTGAATTATATGTATGGATGCCTAGATGTCGTTATACATACTATACATGTTTGTATGTGTATGGATATCATCAGGGGTCACATGTGATTTGATTGTATATTTATACCCTGCACCATTGTGTGGAACAGGGTATTATAAGTGAGTGCATTTGTTTGCAACATCCTGAAGAAAATGAGATATACTCAGGGCCACTTGTTTGTTCGATGTGATGTCGAGCGATGTACAACTTTATACAGTCCCCCTTGTATGTGTGTAGGCAAACGACTTAAAATCACAAGTAACACGAGCAGTTTAATATTCTCTTTTCCATGAATATATTTCCAATTACAACTGTACCGGAAATTATATTCATATTCAGTTCATTTGTGCCATCATAGAAATGTTTAATTATGTATTTACATAACATGGATTTTCATTGTCCCTCGAGGAAAAACAAAAAGACAAACAAATATTTCAATTCAGCTAATTGTGTGTGGTTTCCCGTGGTAATTGCCAGTATTGACGTAGCTAAGAATTTTTTGTAACCAACATCATTGAGACTAAGATTTTTTAAGTGAAAGAGTTGGCGTGGTTAGTAAATTTGTTCGAACTTAATTTTTACACAGAATGCGTAAGAAATTTAAGTAACAAAGAATAAAATAAAGGCAGTATCCCTTTTGACATTTGAATTATTGACCCGGGCGCTACGACAGGCATGTAAATAACATATCATTGGTTTTCTAGTACGATTATGTTATCCAAACCCAATGCTAAACATAATTTGAATCTTAGGGGATATGTCTTCTGATGCTTGCCAGGCATAGTAATATCTCATTTTACAAATTGCTTTATTTATACACGGACGAAATAGTCTGTTTTCCATATGTTTGGTTGTAAAAATTATATGTTTGGCACTCAAATTTTTTAACACAATATTTTTAAGTGCAAGCATATAATGTTTATAAACTAGCATAATGTTTATAAACATAGCATGTTTGGGGCATATAAATATTTATTCAAATAACAAATAATATTTTATTCGTTATTTTTCATTTGGAATTTTTTGAAATCAAATTTCAATTGTTATCTGTTTATTTGTGCCACAAATAATTATTCATCATTCGTTAGTTGTTATTTGTCATACAAATAATAATTTTTTTGAATCGAAAAAAAATAAATCGAACTTATTGAATTCTCTTGATAAAATAATCTTTTTTTTGAGGAGCGATAATTGTCTTTATAACTAGGAATGGAACCGCAAGGTACACCATCCAAAAATAGTGATTCAAGTGAATCTGGTTTTTCCATTTTTGATGGAAAATTCTACAGAATTTTAGAAGACGTATTTAGTAAAGAATATCAGTGCTGTGTGCGTGAAATGTGAGCCTTATTTTGTTAAGATAAAATGAGAGAAAAATTCAACACCAAGCTTCATATCTCACCTTAAGAGGCGACATGGTAAGGATGCGTTTGAAGAGTACCAGAGCTATAAACGCCTAAAACGTTCTCAAGCGAAGGAGGTAATGAGAAACAAGTGTGCAATAGACAAACAAGGGAAGCATCTGAGTCTCTTTGAGTTGAACGAAGTAGTTACAAAATTTGTAATTGATTCGTTGGTGCCTCTTAGAGTAGTAGAAAATCAATACTTCGAAAAAATATGTGAAGGATGTACCTCAGGACAAATAATTTAAAGGCGCCAGCTTGGTCGTGAAATAGATAAAAATTTTCAGAGCCATGTGGTGGAAACTAAGCTAAAACTTAAAGAGAGCAAGTTTGTTTGTACAACTGCTGATATTTGGTCATCACATAAGCGAAGTTTCTTTGGAGTCACTAAATCGAATTTATTCGTTATTTAGAATAAATTTTGACCAAGACTGGTTACAACATATTATGTTTGGGACATAAAATGCTTGGATGTAAACATATATTAATTTAGAAATAGCCTATAAACTTATATGTGTTTAGAAAGAGAGACCTAGAGAGTATGCTGCAAGTAAAAGAATGGAAATAACCAATTTGCGCCTTAAAAATATATCCACACAAAGAAAATTTCATTAATTTTTTTTTCTACCAGTGTATGCCTAAGTTGAAACATAATATATATGAACAATACAAGCAATATTTTGTTTGGAGCAATCCTGAAAATAGATATGCTTGAAGCAAAATGTGTTTGGGGCATATGTTAGAGAAGCGATTTTTTTAGGATGTAGGTAAACATCCATTTCAATTTATGGATGAATCAATTTTTGATTGGTAAATACCATGATATAAATCGATGTGGGTATGTCCGTCTAGATGCAAGTATCAGTAACACCTTTAAAATAAATCGCTTCTGTAACATATTCTCCAAAACATATTTTGCTTCAAGAAAGTAAATTTTTTAGTATTGCCCAAAACTAAAACTGAAACGATTTCAATCAAATTTAACATGCATAGCTAGAATGTTAACAATTCTTCCTGTGTTAAATTTCACGTAAATTGGATTACGGTCTCTTTTGTCATATAAGATTAAATTCGCTAAAAAAATATATATATACGGAAGCTATATATAAATCTGCATCGATTTAACCCATACTTGGCCAATTTAACAATATTAACAATTGCACTTTGTGTGCAAAATTTTAAGTAAATCTATATAAAACTCTGGCCTCTGGGCCATAGAAATACATATCGGGCGAAAGATATATATAAGATCTATATCTAAATCATAACCGATTTGACTGATATTTTGCATATTTTGAAGACAATATCGGTTATAAATATACAGTGCCACACATAAGTATTGGCATAGCACCCTAAACCACTTAGTGGTCAGGGTATCTACGAAAAGATGTGCCTACTAGAAATATTGATTTTAAGCTTCATAAAATATATACCGATTAGGCTTGCCAGATGGCCGGGATTCGCCTGGATTGTCCCGGACTTTCGTCTCCAGGAAGTGTACGGAATCTTTAACAAAATTTGCCAAAAATCCCGGAATTTCAATTACTGAAGGCATATGTTTTAATTTTTCCCCGTTACTTAGAAAAGAAACCGATTTGAAAATAAATCGCTTTCAACAATTTTTGGTTTTGTCTTTCGAAAACACAGCTGTCACTTGACCAGTAAATGTAAAAAAATATACGCAAATATGTATTTTTACAAATTGTAATAATCAGTTCATGTTTAGCGTCCAATTCTATTCAAGTCGGTATTCCCTGCCAACCTATAAAAGTTCGATTTTATTTCCATCACTACCATAGACTCCTTAGTGTATATAACAATCGTCAACTCTGATACGAAATATACCCAAATCCATATCAATCGAAAGGCACTACAAAAAAACAGCGATTGCCACCTCAGAGCTAATGTTTGTTTGCCACAACCGAAAATAATATTCAAGTAAATATTTCGCCTTCCGACTTTTAAGAAACAATTTTTCCAAAAATTTTGACGTTTGATCTATAATCATCGCAGCCATCTTGGTAGAATGCTTCAGAGGCTCTAACATATTTAAGAATTTCAAAGTCTGCAGACTATAACGACTACGACATGGCCTTTATGCAAATTTGCCAAAAGAAATTCAAAATGATAGAATATGGACAACTATTTTCGAAAAATGTGACTGTTTTTGCTTGCCCCGACAAAACCAGGAATGTACGGCGCAATGTCCCGGATTTCGGCAACCATACAAGTAAGGATACTTTTAAGACACAATTCTCTTTTAAATTTGGGTTTTGTGTACTTGCTTCTAGGAAACAAATTTTAATTTTTCGCTATTTCAGCATTTTTTTTCTTCATACACTATCAAAGTCCTTTAAAAACGAGTTAACGACAACTTTATTTTCCAAATTCAGACTCGACTTCCAGTAAACATTATGCTATGTTTCAAGCAAAAAGCGTCTTTAAGGTAAAGTGTTGAAAAACATGTCCTATATTTGAACGATTTTTTGTTTTGTAAACAAGATGCAAAAAGACAACAAATTTAAAGACAATTTCATTAAATTTAAAGAATTTTTATAGCCTCCACCATAGGATGGGGGTATATTAACTTTGTCATTCCGTTTGTAACACATCGAAATATTCCTCTAAGACCCCATAAAGTATATATATTCTGGGTCGTGGTGAAATTCTGAGTCGATCTGAGCATGTCCGCCCGTCCGTCAGTTGAAATCACGCTAACTTCCGAACGAAACAAGCTATCGACTTGAAACTTGGCACAAGTAGTTGTTATTGACGTAGGTCGGATGGTATTGCAAATGGGCCATATCGGTCCACTTTAACGTATAGCCCCCATATAAACGGACCCCCAATTTGGCTTGCGATTGCTCTAAGAGACGAAAATTTCATCCGATCCGGCTGAAATTTTGTACACGGTGTTGGTATATGTTCTCTATTGACCATGCAAAAATTGGTCCACATCGGCCTATAATTATATATAGCCCCCATATAAACCGATCCCCAGAGCCTCTTAGAGGAGCAAAAGTCATCCGATCCGATTGAAATTTGGTCCGTGGTGTTAGTATATTGTCTCTAACAACCACGCAAGAAGTGGTCCACATCGGCCCATAATTATATATAGCCCCCATATAAACCGATCCCCAGATTTGACCTCCGGAGCCTCTTAGAGGAGCAAAAGTCATCCGATCCGATTGAAATTTGGTCCGTGGTGTTAGTATATTGTCTCTAACAACCATGCAGGAATTGGTCCATATCGGTCCATAATTATATATAGCCCCCATATAAACCGATCCCCAGATTTGAGCTTCGGAGCCTCTTAGAGGAGCAAAATTCATCCGATCCGGTTGAAATTGGGTACGTGGTGTTAGTATATGGTCTCTAACTACCATGCAAGAAGTGGTCCATATCGGTCCATAATTATATATAGCCCCCATATAAATCGATCCCCAGATTTGTCCTCCGGAGCCTCTTGGAGGGACAAAATTCATCCGATCCGGTTGAAATTTGGAACGTGGTGTTAGAATGTGGTCTCCAATAAACACGCAAGAATTGGTCCATATCGATCCATAATTATATATAGCCCCATATAAACCGTTCCCCAGATTTGATCTCCGGAGCCTCTTAGAGGAGCGAAATTCATCCGATCCGGTCGCAATTTGCAACGTGGTGTTAGTATAATACCGCTAATAACTATGCCAAAATTGGTCCATATCGGTCTATAGTTATATATAGGCAATCCCCAATCACACAAAACTTGGTCCTTATCGGTTCATAATCATGGTTGCCACTCGAGCCAAAAATAATCTACCAAAATTTTATTTTTATAAAAAACATTGTCAAAAGTTATTTCTATAGAAAATTTTGTAAAAATTTTATTTCTATAGAAAATTTTGTCAAAATTTTATTTCTATGAACATTTTGTCAAAATTTTATTTCTATAGAAAATTTTGTCAATATTTTATTTCTATAGACAATTTTGTCAGAATTTTATTTCTATAGAAAATTTTATCCTAATTTTATTTCTATAAATAGAACATTTTTTCCAAATTTTACTTCTATAGAAAATGTTGTCAAAATTTTATTTTGTCAAAATTTTATTTCTATAGAAACTTTAAACTTAATTATATACGTATTTAATCGGCTTTTTTATACCCTCCATCATAGGATGGGGGTATATTAACTTTGTCATTCCGTTTGTAACACATCGAAATATTGCTCTAAGACCCCATAAAGTATATATATTCTGGGTCGTGGTGAAATTCTGAGTCGATCTAAGCATGTCCGTCCGTCCGTCTGTTGAAATCACGCTAACTTCCGAACGAAACAAGCTATCGACTTGAAACTTGGCACAAGTAGTTGTTATCGATGTAGGTCGGATGGTATTGAAAATGGGCCATATCGGTCCACTTTTACGTATAGCCCCCATATAAAGGGACCCTCAGATTTGGCTTGTGGAGCCTCTAAAAGAGGCATATTTCATCCGATCCGGCTGAAATTTGGTATATGATGTTGGTATATGGTCTCTAATAACCATGCAAAAATTGGTTCACATCGGTCCATAATTATATATAGCCCCCATATAAACCGATCCCCAGATTTGGCTTGCGGAGCCTAAAAGAGAAGCAAATTTCATCCGATCCGGCTGAAATTTGGTACATGGTGTTGGTATATGGTCTCTAACAACCATGCAAAAATTGGTCCACATCGGTCCATAATTATATATAGCCCCCATATAAACCGATCCCCAGATTTGGCTTGCGGAGCCTAAAAGAGAAGCAAATTTCATCCGATCCGGCTGAAATTTGGTATATGATGTTGGTATATGGTCTCTAATAACCATGCAAAAATTGGTTCACATCGGTCCATAATTATATATAGCCCCCATATAAACCGATCCCCAGATTTGGCTTGCGGAGCCTAAAAGAGAAGCAAATTTCATCCGATCCGGCTGAAATTTGGTACATGGTGTTGGTATATGGTCTTTAACAACCATGCAAAAATTGGTTCCCATCGGTCCATAATTATATATAGCCCCCATATAAACCGATCTCCAGATTTGGCTTGCGGAGCCTCAAAGAGAAGAAAATTTCATCCGATCCGGCTGAAATTTGGTACATGATGTTGGTATATGGTCTCTAACAACCATGCAAAAATTGGTCCATATCGGTCCATAATTATATATAGCCCCCATATAAACCGATCTCCAGATTTGGCTTGCGAAGCCTCAAAGAGGAGCAAATTGCATCCGATCCGGCTGAAATTTGGTACATGATATTGGTATATGGTCTCTAACAACCATGCAAAAATTGGTCCACATCGATTCATAATTATATATAGCCCCATATAAACCGATCCCCAGATTTGGCTTGCGAAGTCTCCAAGAGAAGCAAATTTCATCCAATCCGGTTGTAATTTGGAACATGGTGTTAGTATATGATCTTTAACAACCGTGCCAGAATTGGTCCATATCGGTCCATAATTATATATAGCCCCCATATAAAACATTCTCCAGATTTGACCTCCGGAGCCTCTTGGAGGAGCAAAATTTATCCGATCTGGTTCAAATTAGGAACGTGGTGTTAGTATATGGTCGCTAACAACCATACCAAAATTGGTCCATATCGATTCATAATCATGGTTGTCACTAGAGCCAAAAATAATCTATCAAAATTTTATTTCTATAGAAAATTTTGTCAAAATTTTATTTCTAGAGAAAATTTTGTTAAAATTTTATTCGGTTCATAATAAAATTTTCATCATTGTCAAAATTTTATTTCTATAGAAAATTTTGTCAAAATTTTATTTCTATAGAAAATTTTGTTCAAATTTTATTCGGTTCATAATCATGGTTGCCACTCGAGCCAAAAATAATCTACCAAGTCAAAAGTTTATTTCTATAGAAAATTTTGTTAAAATTTTATTTCTGTAGAAATTTTTGTCAAAATTTTCTTTCTATAGAAAATTTTGTCAACATTTTTATTTCTATAGAAAATTTGGTGAAAATTTTATTTCTATAGAAAATTTTGTTAACATTTTATGTATTATTGTCAAACTGAATTATATACGTATTGGATCGATCTTTTTTGATTTAATATATACCACGTATGGACTTACATACAATTTAGAAGATGGTGTTAGGAGGTTTTAAGATACCTTGCCATCGGCAAGCGTTACCGCAACTTAAGTAATTCGATTGTGGATGGCAGTGTTTAGATGAAGTTTCTACGCAATCCATGATGGAGGGTACATAAGCTTCGGCCTGGCCGAACTTACGGCCGTATATACTTGTTTAGTTTAATATATACCACGTATGGATTATGTGGTATATATTACGGTGTTAGGAAGTTTTAAGATACCTTGCCATCGGCAAGTGTTACCGCAACCCAAGTAATTCGATTGTGGATGACAGTCTTCAGTAGAAGTTTCTACACAATCCATGGTGGAGGGTACATAAGCTTCGGCCTGGCCGAACTTACGGCCGTATATACTTGTTCTGACTTATTAAAGTCAAGTTGACCTTAGCCCAAATATTTTTTCTTTCATGTTATGATACCCATTTTCAAGTGAAGTCAATTAATTATAACGACAAATACGACTTCATTGAAACGATTATCGACTTTTGGACACACGCAGAGAAGAAACATGATTGTCACAATCATATTCGAAGAGCAAAATAATATGATAGGAGCTATTTTTGCGGCGACCATGTAACATTTTAACCTGTAACCATGTTGGATCAGTGAACATGGTTCTAAGAAAAATATAATTGTCCTCATCTAAAATGTTATTATATTAATAAAAATAATTTTGTTTGAATGAAAAGAAAATGGTCACGATTTAAAATGTTATGGTATTCATTCAAAATGTTTTTCTTCTAGTTAAAAGAACATGGTCACAACCTAAAATGTTTTGATCTTTACGAAAAAACTTTTTTCATCGTCGAAAAAAGGACGCCACTTGAAAAAAGAAAACACAAAATTACATTTATTTGTTTGTTTTTATTTATTTATAAACTAATGCATTGTTTATGTGTATTTATAATGCCGTTCAAGCAAACATCATATATTTTTACACATCCTTTTTTTTCAATTTCAACAATAAGTAATTATTCCATATTTACATCGTGCCCATCAAATGTACAAACGCAGACATCATGTAACTGCAAATAAAAATAAATGATCCATATAGCAAAATGCAGAACAAAAAACAGGTACATTTTTTCAATTACACTTTCCTTTTTTGTGTTCACATAAAACCACGTGCCACTTCTGAATAAATAAATTAATACAAAACACAGTAAATCCGTATTCTCCGTCCATTCCAAGAAACAATCAACACACGACTGACGCGCAAAATGAAAATCGTGTGTACCTGCTCAATGTTTTTATAAAATTCTTGTCGCTGCAAAAAAATTAAAAAATTAAATGGTCACGAAAACAATGTACATGGTCTTTATGGCCATGTAATGGTTGTAGACATGTCTATACGTAAACTATAAAAATATTTTTTTCTCTGCAAAAAAGTCAAAAAATTGAATGGTCAGATACATGATTTTCCTGACCATATAATGGTCTCAAATTCTATCATTTAAATAATAGAACATGTTTGCGGCATTTGAGAACCATTTAAATGCTTATTGCCAACATATATTTTTCTCCGCTCGAAAATTATTTTTACAAAGACAAAATACATGGTTTTCGCGACAATTACATACTCTAAATAAGCATTAAATGGATGCGGCAACCATGTCCAAACATGTTTTTTCTGTGCGTGCAAGGAATAAAACTTTATATTAGAGAAATGCGTCTTCTATGCTAAGCAAAATTTTCATGCGTATTTTAAAGACATGAAATCTTTGACCTCACAACAATATTTTTTTCAGTGCACTATTATTAACCGATTTTGATGAGATTTTGTACATTGTTAATGGAATAATGGGGGAATAAAGGTACAAATAAAACAATAAATTAGTCTATTCATTGTTTAGACTGCTTGGTGCTGTTATCAAACAACAAGAAATGTCAAAAAATTACAAAATATACCAAAAAGCTAGTTTAGAACTACCTGTGTCAATACATTTGTTCCTAAAAAATATGCCTTTTTTAATTTTTATACCCACCACCATAGAATGGTGACGGGGGTATAATAAGTTTGTCATTCCGTTTGTAACACATCGAAATATCGATTTCCGACTATATAAAGTATATATATTCTTGATCAGGGAGAAATTCTAAGACGATATAACGATGTCCGTCTGTCCGTCTGTCTGTCTGTCTGTCTGTCTGTCTGTCTGTCTATCTGTTGTAATCACGCTACAGTCTTCAATAATGAAGCAATCGTGCTGAAAATTTGCATAAACTCGTCTTCTGTCTGCAGGCAGGTCAAGTTCGAAGATGGGCTATATCGGTCCAGGTTTTGATATAGTCCCCATATAAACCGACCTCCCGATTTGGGGTCTTGGGCTTATAGAAATCGTAGTTTTTATCCAATTTGCCTGAAATTTGAAATCTAGGGGTATTTTATGACCATAAAGAGGTGTGCCAAAAATGGTGAGTATCGGTCCATGTTTTGGTATAGCCCCCATATAGACCGATCTCCCGATTTTACTTCTTGGGCTTATAGAAACCGCAGTTTTTATTCAATTTACCTGAAATTGGAAATCTAGAGGTATTGTAGGACCACAAATACGTGTGCCAAAAATTGTGAGTATCGGTCCATATTTTGGTATAGCACCCATATAGACCGATCTCCCGATTTTACTTCTTGGGCTTATAGAAACCGCAGTTTTTATCCAATTTACCTGAAATTGGAAATCGAGAGGTACTTTAGAACCGTAAAGAGGTGTGCCAAAAATGGTGAGCATCGGTCCATGTTTTAGTATGGTCCCCATATAAACCGACCTCCCGATTTGGGGTCTTGGGCTTATAGAAACCGTAGTTGTTATCCAATTTGCCTAAAATTGAAAATCTGGTGGTACTTGAGGACCATCAAAAGGTGTGCCGAAAATGGTCCGTATCGTTCCACGTTTTGGTATAGCCCCCATATAGACCGATCTCCCGATTTTACATTTTGGGTTTATAGAATCCGTAGTTTATATACAATTTGCCTGAAATTTGAAATTTATAGGTATTTTGGTACCATAAAGGGGTGTGCCACATGTTTGTGTATAGCCCCCATATAGACCGATATCCCGATTTTACTTCTTGGGCTTCTAGAATCCGAAGTTTTTATCCAATTTGCCTGAAATTGGAAATCTAGAGGTATTTTCGGGCCATAAAGAAGTGTGCAGAAAACTCACCGTTTTCGGTCCATATTCTAGTATAGCCCCCATAAGAATGATCTCCCGATTTAACTCCTTGGGTTTCTAGAAACCGTAGTTTTTATCCGCTCACAAAAACGTGTATCGGATTAAGTTGTTATCGGTCCATTTGGTAATGCCTCCATATAGACCGACTTTACTTAGGTTAAAGTGGCAGCCCGATTAAATTTCAGGCTCACTTAGACTTCACTTAATGAGGCGCACTGATCATGAAAATTGCTTGAAACTCAATGTAAAATTTCCAGATTTTACTTCTCGGGTGAAAATCTACAAATTCAAGATTTCAAATCAAGACGTTATTTTAAAATTTTCTTGCACACTTATAAGAGATGTTAATGATTCCTCTAAAACTCAAACAAAAGTGGTTCTTATAAATCCAGAATCTGATATAGTCCTCATAGGTGAAATCTTTAAATTTATCTTCGGGAAGTGTCCTCAAGTCCTCAAGCCCTCCTGAAATCTCAAAGGAACCCCTAATATTTGGTTCATGGTGGTGGGTATTTAAGATTCGGCCCGGCCGAACTTACTGCTGTATATACTTGTTTATAATTTAAATATTGAAAGAACAAAAATTTTTCTAAAATAAAAAAAATTATCTAGACTGTTAATGCAGTTAAAATACGAGTTTACATATTTTTAATTTAAAATAGCTTAATGTGATTTTAATATGTCATTTTTGTACCCTCCATCATAGGATGGGGGTATATTAACTTTGTCATTCCGTTTGTAACACATCGAAATATTGCTCTAAGACCCCATAAAGTATATATATTCTGGGTCGTGGTGAAATTCTGAGTCGATCTAAGCATGTCCGTCCGTCCGTCCGTCTGTTGAAATCACGCTAACTTCCGAACGAAACAAGCTATCGACTTGAAACTTGGCACAAGTAGTTGTTATCGATGTAGGTCGGATGGTATTGAAAATGGGCCATATCGGTCCACTTTTACGTATAGCCCCCATATAAAGGGACCCTCAGATTTGGCTTGTGGAGCCTCTAAAAGAAGCATATGGTGTTGGTATATGGTCTCTAAAAACCATGCAAAAATTGGTCCACATCGGTCCATAATTATATATAGCCCCCATATAAACCGATCCCCAGATTTGGTTTGTGGAGCCTCTAACAGAAACATATTTCACCCGATCCGGCTGAAATTTGGTATATGATGTTGGTATATGGTCTCTAACAACCATGCAAAAATTGGTTCACATCGGTCCATAATTATATATAGCCCCCATATAAACCGATCCCCCGATTTGGCTTGCGGAGCCTAAAAGAGAAGCAAATTTCATCCGATCCGGCTGAAATTTGGTACATGGTGTTGGTATATAGTCTCTAACAACCATGCAAAAATTGGTTCCCATCGGTCCATAATTATATATAGCCCCCATATAAACCGATCCCCAGATTTGGCTTGCGGAGCCTCAAAGAGAAGAAAATTTCATCCGATCCGGCTGAAATTTGGTACATGATGTTGGTATATGGTCTCTAACAACCATGCAAAAATTGGTCCATATCGGTCCTTAATTATATATAGCCCCCATATAAACCGATCCCCAGATTTGGCTAGTGGAGCCTCTAAGAGAAGCATATTTCATCCGATCCGTCTGAAATTTGGAACATGGTCCATAGCGGTCCATAATTATATATAGCCCCCATATAAAACGTTCTCCAGATTTGACCTCCGGAGCCTCTTGGAGGAGCAAAATTCATCCGATCCGGTTCAAAGTAGGAACGTGGTGTTAGTATATGGTCGCTAACAACCATACCAAAATTGGTTCAATCACACAAAAATTGGTCCATATCGGTTCATAATCATGGTTGCCACTAGAGCCAAAAATAATCTACCAAAATTTTATTTCTATAGAAAATTTTGTCAAAATTTTATTTCTATAGAAAATTTTGTCAACATTTTATTTCTAGAGAAAATGTTGTTAAAATTTTATTCGGTTCATAATAAAATTGTCATCATTGTTAAAATTTTATTCCTATAGAAAATTTTGTCAAAATTTTATTTCTATAGAAAATTTTGTTCAAATTTTATTCGGTTCATAATCATGGTTGCCACTCGAGCCAAAAATAACCTACCAAGATTTTATTTCTATAGAAAATTTTGTCAAAAGTTTATTTCTATAGAAAATTTTTTGAAAATTTTATTTCTATAGAAAATTTTGTTAAAATTTTATTTCTGTAGAAAATGTTGTCAAAATTTTATGTCTACTTTGTCAAACTGAATTATATACGTATTGGATCGATCTTTTTTGATTTAATATATACCACGTATGGACATACAATTTAGAAGATGGTGTTAGGAGGTTTGAAGATACCATGCCTTCGGCAAGCGTTACCGCAACTTAAGTAATTCGATTGTGGATGGCAATGTTTAGAAGAAGTTCCTACGCAATCCATGATGGAGGGTACATAAGCTTCGGCCTGGCCGAACTTACGGCCGTATATACTTGTTAACCCTCTAATGTCCAAGCCCGCCTTTAGGCTGGCTTCATTTAATAAGAAATCTTTTAGTAAAACACACCTTAAGACAACAAACATGGGCAAAATAAAAAGAAAACTTATTTGAAACTAGTCAAGAGGCTTTGCAGCATATGCTGAATTTTACAGTATAATTTTTTTTTTTGCTTAGTTCTCTTGCTTTTGTGTCGTTAACATTGAAAATTTAATCAGCTGGCAAAAAAATTTGGGGCATTAGAGGGTTAAACAAAATTGATTGATGTGCCAATACTAATCGGAAAACTTTATATTTCAACAAGTAAGTAAAGTCGAAAGTCGGGCGGGGCCGACTATATCATACCCTAAACCACCATTACAGAATTAGTAATCATAAGCATTTTTTGAAAATTTTATTTCTATAGAAAATTTTGTTAAAATTTTATTTCTGTAGAAAATGTTGTCAAAATTTTATGTCTACTTTGTCAAACTGAATTATATACGTATTGGATCGATCTTTTTTGATTTAATATATACCACGTATGGACATACAATTTAGAAGATGGTGTTAGGAGGTTTGAAGATACCTTGCCTTCGGCAAGCGTTACCGCAACATAAGTAATTCGATTGTGGATGGCAATGTTTAGAAGAAGTTCCTACGCAATCCATGATGGAGGGTACATAAGCTTCGGCCTGGCCGAACTTACGGCCGTATATACTTGTTAACCCTCTAATGTCCAAGCCCGCCTTTAGGCTGGCTTCATTTAATAAGAAATCTTTTAGTAAAACACACCTTAAGACAACAAACATGGGCAAAATAAAAAGAAAACTTATTTGAAACTAGTCAAGAGGCTTTGCAGCATATGCTGAATTTTACAGTATAATTTTTTTTTTGCTTAGTTCTCTTGCTTTTGTGTCGTTAACATTGAAAATTTAATCAGCTGGCAAAAAAATTTGGGGCATTAGAGGGTTAAACAAAATTGATTGATGTGCCAATACTAATCGGAAAACTTTATATTTCAACAAGTAAGTAAAGTAGAAAGTCGGGCGGGGCCGACTATATCATACCCTAAACCACCATTACAGAATTAGTAATCATAAGCATTTGTGGGGTAACATATAGGTCTGGGAGATAAACCGCAGTTGCATATTTAAGAAAATTAAGGGGTACATGTCTATGGGTGCTTTGTGTCAATCTGACTATAGCTCATAGTCAATGTTGCCAGGGAAAATGTTCGGTTTACCCTACAAGGACAAAAAAGTTCTCTACTTTCCCATACATTCACAAACAATTTTCCCTACTATATTTTTCGTTAAATTTAAAAAATTTTACAAAACAAAAATGGTTCTAAGTACTTTATTATCTTAAAACATGAATATGCAACGTATATAACTTAGAATATAAATTTGTATTACCACAGTTGGTAGAATTCTACCCAAATTAGTAATCTTTTTTGTTAAATCTCTATAAAAATAAAATTTTGGAAAAAGTTTCTATAAACAAATTTTTGTGAGAAATTTTTCTATAGAAATAAAATTTTGACAATAAATTCTATAGAAATAAAATTTTGAGACAAAATTCCACAGAAATAAAATTTTGAGAAAATTTTTTATAGAAATAATATATTGAAAAAAATTTCTATAGATATACAATTTTTACAAAATGTTCTATCGAAATAAAATGTTGACAAAATTTTCTACAGGAATAAAGTTTACCACACATTGTTAAAGATCAAGCCTTGCCGGCATCTAATTTCCTCCTTCCTCTAGAGCCACCAAAATGTAAAAATTATTACAAATTGTGTTGAGTGAAAATGTCCAACATTGTGGCCCTACGCTAAATATTAGAAAAACCCTACATATAGGGAATTTTCCCTACTTCTACCAACACTGGCTGTGTTGATATTGCACCTACGGAGTTAGTATGCCACTAATATTGAGCCCATTTTTAAAAAAGAGAAAATCGTTAAATTAGTGTAGGTAATAAATACAAATTTTAAAAATCGAGCAATATTCTTATGTAAGAGCTACAAGTACGTATTAGTACGATCGGCTAGTACATCAAAATTTGAAATTTGAGTAACATTGGTTAATAAATAAGAGTACTATGGCCTAATTTGGGAAAATGGAGCGATGCATATATATATGGAAGTTATATCTAAATCTGAACCAATTTGCATAATATTTTGCGGGTTTGATTAATACCACAAAAGGTTACCTTGTGCAAGATTTGAGTAAGATCGGTTAAGAAATGAGGCCTGTATGGTCAAACATAAGGTTATTAGGGGCGAATTTTTCAAAATCGGGTGATACATATATGTGAGCTATATCGACATCTGAACCGATTTCGATGATTTTTTGCACATATAGTTAGTGCTATAGAATACTACATTTAGCCAAATTTGGGTAAGATCGGTTGATAAATAAGGGTTTTATGGCCAAATTTGGAAAATCGGGCGGTACATATATATGGGAGCTATAGCTAAATCTGAACCGATTTCGATGATTTTTTGCACATATAGTAAGTGCTATAGAAGATTATATTTAGCCAACCTTGAGTAAGATCGGTTGATAAATAAAGGTTTTGTGGCCAAATTTGGGAAAATCGGGCGATACATATATATGAGGGCTATATCTAAATCTGAATCGATTTGGATGAAATTTTGCAGACTTGAAGGGCGATGGAAAAGATTACCTTCTGCCAAATTTGGTGACGATCCGTTTGAAAAAACGCGCAACGTGACCCCATTTGTCGAAATCGGGCGATACATATATATGGGAGCTATATCTAAATTTGATCCGATTTCTTCCAAATTCAATAGCGTTCGTCCTTGTGCCCAAAAAACTCCCTGTACCAAATTTCATCAACGGACGGACGGACACCAAGCGCTAGATCGACTCAGGAGGTGATTCTGAGTCGATCGGTATATATTTTATGGGGTCTAAAATCAATATTTCTGGTAGGCACATTTTTTGGCCGATCAAACTTATTATACCCTGACCACTATGTGGTTTAGGGTATAACTTTAATCCAACGACGATAAATCCTCAATATAAGTCTTAGCCTATATTTGATACGTTTTTATCTTAAATCTAAAGTTTCAATATTTCAGTTAATTTAAGGACAATTTCTTTAAATCAAAAATGTGTTTCTTTACTTTAAGGAAAATTAGACTTAGTTCAAAGACATGGGGCTTTAACGGAGGGACGCAAATTTACAAAATTTGTGTCCTAAATTTAATGAAAAATTTGTTGATGCAAAGATTATAAACTTTATTTTAATTAAAATTTCATTATTTAATAGAAATTTGTCCTTAATATTTTGTAAATTTCGCATCCTAAAATTTAGGTTGCGTAATCTTTAATATCACGTAAATATTTTTGTTTGTGTATTTTGTTTTTTATATTTTTTAACTGAAGTCAAGTGTAAATATATAAATGAATTTAAATTTGTTTTTTTATACCCTCCACCATAGGATGAGGGTATATTAACCTTGTCATTCCGTTTGTAACACATCGAAATATTGCTCTAAAACCCCATAAAGTATATATATTCTGGGTGGTGGTGAAATTCTGAGTCGATCTGAGCATGTCCGTCCGTTCGTTCGTCCGTCTGTTGAAATCACGCTAACTTCCGAACGAAACAAGCTATCGACTAGAAACTTGGCACAAGTAGTTGTTATTGATGTAGGTCGGATGGTATTGCAAATGGGCCATATCGGTCCACTTTTACGTATAGCCCCCATATAAACGGACCCCCAAATTTGGCTTTTGATTGCTCTAAGAGAAGCAAATTTCATCCGATCCGGCTGAATTTTGGTACATGGTGTTAGTATATGGTCTCTAACAACCATGCAAAAAGTGTCCATATCGGTCCACTTTTACGTATAGCCCCCAATGGACCCCCAAATTTGGCTTGCGATTGCTCTAAGAGAAGGCGGAAATTTGGTACATGGTGCAAAAATAATCTAGCAAAATTTGTTCCTATAGAAAATTTTGTCAAATTTTATTTCTATAGAAAATGTTGGCAAAATTTTATTTTTGTAGAAAATGTTGTCAAAATTTTAATTCTAGAGAGAATATTGTCAAAATTTTAAATCTTTTGAAAATTTAGTAAAAAATTTATTTCTATAGAAAATTTTGTCAAAATGTTATTTCAATAGAAAATTTTGTTAAAATCGTATTTCTATAGAAAATTTTGTCCAAATGTTACTTCTATAGAAAATGTTGTCAAAATGTTATTTTGTCAAAATTTTATTTCTATAGAAAATTTTGTCAAACTTAATTATATACGTATTTAATCGGCCATTTTAAGTTTAATATATACCACGTATGGACTACGTGGTATATATTACGGTATTAGGAAGTTTTAAGATACCTTGTAATCGGCAAAAGTTACCGCAACCCAAGTAATTCGATTGCGGATGACAGTCTTCAGTAGAAGTTTCTACGCAATCCATGGTGGAGGGTACATAAGCTTCGGCCTGGCCGAACTTACGGCAGTATATACTTGTTTACTTTGAAGTATCCGTTATAATTTGGATTTTTGAACTGACATTTGTTTGTACGTGAGTAGCTTTATTAATAAACCGCGAAAGGAGACTGAAAATTTGATAAATGAGATGTGTATCCTAATTTTAATTTTATTGGTCCTAGATTTAAAGCCAAATATGTCGCTAAAAAATTTCTATATTTTAAAGAAGACGCATCTTTGGCTCGGAATCAATACCAAAATCCCTAAGGGAAGGTCAAATTCTTTGGATCTAAGTAAACTTTTTTTTTAGTGTACATAAACATAAAAAACAAAAATAAACGTTTCCTAATTTCATTTATAAACAAAGTTCAGCGATATCAAATGTTGCCAATTTTCTGTACTCAAACGAGTACAACTGCAGGGAAAGGGATAAAGAAGCCACATCTTTAACTCGCACCCAGAAAAAAGTGACCCCTTCTTTAAGTTAAAATGAACTCATTGTGAAGAAAGTTGAACTTCGTATAGCGCCAAAGACATTTTTATCTGTTTGAACGATGTGATTTTCGTAGAAATTAGGTATAATGCATTCCATATATTAGTTAACATTTTCCTATATTTATGTACCACTATACTACAGAAGGAAAAATTTAACTGATTTGAATTCATATATGGAATGATTTTATTGAAATTTTTTCATTCACATGGACAAATCTTACACATTTGTGGTAAAACTTTTACTTCATAATTAGAATTGCTTACCTTCGTTTTTAAATACAATTCTATTTATTTATATAAGCAATTTTATCTTCAATAAAAGACATGTTTTATTAATATATTGAATATATTTATTAAGAATCAACAGCATCGAATCTCCTTGAAATATTAGTTTATTATTCCACTATTTCCAATTTCCGTGTGATATTATCAACTGTAAAACGCACTTTTTCTTCTTCTTGTACTTTTCACTTTTAATAAGTTGCTGCCTAAAGATTTTGTCCTCCTTTTACAATTTCAATACCTACAAATATACACTCAAAAAAAAGTGAACTCTCTATTTCACTAAAGCCAATTTAACTTTATATTAGTTCATAGAATCATTATGTTTGGAAAAAGTTTACTTTACTCAAATAATTTTTTGCGTACGTTAGTTAAATGAACTAAAACACAGGAAAAAATTATACAAAAATAAAGCATAAAGGTTTCCTAATTTCGTATTTCTCACAAAATAGTTCATTATTTCCTTAAATTTGTAAATTTTACCAAAAATGTGTCCATCATGAACTTCGTATGGCACTAAAGACATTCTTGCAATTTTGAACTCCAAGATTTCTCTTAAAACTACAAAATTTTCTTTAACAAGTGCAAAAACTTAGTTATGTCTAATAAATTTTCTTGAATTTGTCGAAAAATATTTACTTATTTTTACCATATCGGAGTGATGCCAGCGCTTGTAATACTGTTTAGTTAACATTTTCTAAAAAAAATTCAAAATTTTCTAAAATTAATCGAAAGTTATCTTTCCTGGTGGGTTCACTGTTTTTTCAGTGTAAAAAATCATAAACCATTTTTTTTACAAAAGGTTAGCGTCACTGAATATTACCTGATAATTGAAGATTCCAAAATGAAGACAAATGAAAGGGTTGTTATTCTGCTGGTGTTTTCTTTCTTTATATACCATCACGAACATTGATAGATTTATTTTCAAAAAACGAAAATTTTTCTCACTAATTTAAAATAATAAATATTTTATATATTTTATTTGTTATTTATTATATTATTTTACCATATTATTTTTAACAATCTTTCCGTATACCACAACAACGCGATTCCAACTAAAAAAAAAACAACCCACGCGCAAACATATCGATTACACCCACGCGCAAACACATCGATTGCGATGACAGGTATCGATTACAGGTAGACAATAGAAATATAGGAAAATTTCCTATATTCTAACAAGTGCGTTTCCTTAAGTTTTGAAAGGATTGCATACTTCTTAGTACGAATGAACTAAAATATTTTTCTATGCCAAGTGTTGTTCGTATGTATGAAAAACTTTCTATTATAAAGGAAGTCGCAATTATCATTTTATAAGAAATTTTACTAATTTTGAGGAAACTTGGTTTTAGTTCGGTTTTTGTTTATTTTTACGAATGCTTTGTTATCGGTGAATAAAATTTTCTTATTCAGTAGTAAATTCTTATACCCAGCGAAGAAAATAGTATGAGTAAAATTCCATGCCTTATTCTAGTTAATGAACTATTCCTAACTGCTTACAGTTTAGGATTTTTTTACTGAAACGAGTAAATTTTATTATTTCTCACAAAAATTTACCTTAATGGAAATAAAATGGATAAACTATATTGATGAAAAATTTTTCCTTTAGTTTCGAAGGCACTTTTTTCTGGGTGCGGAATCAATACCAAAATCCATGAGGCAAGGTCAAAATCCTAGTAAACTTTTTTCTTTTGAGTGTAGACAACACTTCAACTAATTGATGTAGTTAAGTTAGTTGCACAAACATATCAGTTTGACCTTGGAACCACTTCAACCTATCACTTCAAGAGTCTAATGTAACATTTATTTTGAAATTTATTTTAAGACCAAACCTCGTATATTTGTTTCACGAACAACGCCTAGCTTGAACATCGACACCATCATTGTCAACAGTGCCTTTATTCATTTTGGTGGACAATGTTCCTGCCAAATCCCCTGTGTAACATTGTATAGCACTCGTTGTCCATAGAACAAACGAAGTTTTTGGGATGAACTGACAACATCACCACAACACAATGTCAATGCCGTGAAATGAACAGCGCATCCTGCTTTCACCATTACCAAAGTGATGACAAGTTATAAAGTTTTCGTGAAAAAAAAAAAAAACGAAAGATAGAAACTTTAAATTACATTACGCCATGTGCCACATAGGTTGGAATAACAATAATAGCCGTGCACCTTTTGTCCTTAAAAAAAACATGGCCGACTCTGACGAAAAGAAAAAAAAAACAACAGCCTAAATGAGGACTCTGCATTAAGACTTTAAAAACTTTTGTGTAAGGACTCTGTTTTCCAAATTCATGTCACTACATTCAGAGAGTATTTATGACACATTTTCGTTTCCTTTAGGATTCAGAGTTTCTTTGTTGGTGCTTCATTAATCTTTAAATATAAAATCCCTGAAATAAAAGTGTGTAAAATTAAAACAAACAAAAAAAAAATTAAACACCAACGATGGCCATGTAATCAAATGTCATACCCTCATCGCCTTTGGGTCTTTCGTCTAAGGACACAAGAAGTAATCTTTTAAGGTTAATTGTCGGAGGCAATTGAGGTTGTAAAAAATTATTATGACTAAAGTTTTTGATGATTATGGTATTTGCTTTGTTGGCTAAACGTCCACGACAATTAAAATTGATTACCTAATTGTGGTAGTCTATTGCAAGGTATTACACTGCTCAAAGTCGAAAGGTTAAGCCTTTAAATTTGTAAAATTACTACGTACATAGAAGCAGGCCTTCTTGAACAGCCCACGCCTTAAGGACGAACTTTGTACATACAATGACATAATTAGAAAGGAGTGCTCAAGAGCAAACAAGGATAGGTTTTGCAAAAGAGTGCCTAGAAGGTAAGAAAATAATTTTATTTACTTACTGCACTGAAAAAATATATTGTCGTGAGGCCAAAGATTTGATGTTTACCCTACAAGGACAAAAAAAGTTCCCTACTTTCCCATACATTTCCAAACAATTTTCCTACAATATTTTTCGTTATATTTAAACAAATTTTACAAAATAACAAGTATATCATACCCTAAACCACCATTACAGAATTAGTAATCATAAGCATTTGTGGGGTAACATATAGGTCTGGGCGATAAACCGCAGTTGCATATTTAAGAAAATTAAGGGGTACATGTCTATGGGTGCTTTGTATCAATCTGACTATAGCTCATAGTCAATGTTGCCAGGGAAAATGTTCGGTTTACCCTACAAGGACAAAAAAAGTTCCCTACTTTCCTATACATTCCCAAACAATTATCCCTACCATATATTTCGTTAAATTTAAAAAATTTTACAAAACAAAAATGGTTCTAAGTACTTTATTATCTTAAAACATGAATATGCAACGTATATAACTTAGAATATAAATTTGTATTACGACCACGGTTGCCACAATTGGTAGAATTCTACCCAAATTAGTAATCTTTTTTGTTAAATCTTTATAAAAATAAAATTTTGGAAAAAGTTTCTATAAACAAATTTTTGTGAGAAATTTTTCTATAGAAATAAAATTTTGACAATAAATTCTATAGAAATAAAATTTTGAGACAAAATTCCACAGAAATAAAATTTTGAGAAAATTTTTTATAGAAATAATATTTTGAAAAAAATTTCTATAGAAATACAATTTTTACAAAATGTTCTATAGAAATAAAATGTTGACAAAATTTTCTACAGGAATAAAGCTTACCACACATTGTTAAAGATCAAGCCTTGCCGGCTTCTAATTTTCTCCTCTAGAGGCACCAAAATGTAAAAATTATTATAAATTGTGTTGAGTTAAAATGTCCTACATTGTGGCCCTACGTCCCTACAAGACGCTAAATATTAGAAAAACCCTACATATAGGGAATTTCCCCTACTTCTACACGCAAAAAAATAACTATTTCCTCCCAAACGAAATTTTAGACAAACAAAGTTCGTTTCTCATTTGCTTTTCGCTGTAAGGAAGTGTATTTGGAAGAAAAGTATATACTTTTTGTGATAAACGTTTATTCTTTTCCAGAATGTAAAAACAATTTCATAAAGACTAGCTCAAAAAAAACATTATTTTCTTGCTAATTGCATTGTCCCTCACATCTTTCTCACATCCACGAGGATTTTTAGTTCTTAACACCTTTTCCTGTAATACCAACAATGTAGAAGAAATTATACGATTTTATAAATTTTTAAAATTTTTTTACCTTTCGCCTGGACGGAGAATCGAACCGCGGACCATGCACATTGTAAGCCAACACACTAACCACTGAGCTATGTACCTGTTATGGTCATCAATAGATAAATATCCATATAAGTTATATTTATATAGCATAGCTTGCGGCGCCCACGAACCGAATAAACAAAGTTTATATAACAGAAACAAACATTTAGTTTGGCACCGTGGAGCAGTGGTAGCTACGTCCGACTCTCATGCCAAGGGTCGTGGGTTCGATCCCTGCTTCGGCCAAAGTTTTTTTTTTTTTTGCTTTTGTTTTTTTTTACATATATTCCAGATATATTCGGAAGATTCCGAAAAAATGTTCAACATTACATTCTACTATATTCAATTTTGAACTGTAAAATGTGTCTTATTAAAGACCTAAAGTCAGAAAAGAACAGTGTTTGATATAAACGAAATGGACTATGTCGTTATTTCAAAAATAACTTTTTTTATTGAAAAAATAAAAATTTTGTAACAAACGAATTTTTTTGGTGATAAAAGTTTAAAATTTTCGAAGCAATTCAAAAAACTCTAACAAAAGAAAAACGTTTTCGGTACACGTTTTCCAAACGTTTTTTTTCTTTGCGTGTAGCTACACTGGCTGTGTTGATATTGCACCTACGGAGTTAGTATGTCACTAATATTGAGCCCATTATTAAAAAAGAGAAAATCGTTAAATTAGTGTGGATAATAAATACAAATTTGTAAAAATCGAGCAATATTCTTATGTAAGAGCTACAAGTACGTATTAGTACGATCGGCTAGTACATCAAAATTTGAAATTTGAGTAACATTGGTTAATAAATAAGAGTACTATGGCCAAATTTGGGAAAAAGAGCGATGCATATATATGGAAGCTATATGGAAATCTGAACCAATTTGCATAATATTTTGCGGGTTTGATTAATACCAAAAAAGGTTACCTTGTGCAAAATTTGAGTAAGATCAGTTAAGAAATGAGGCCTGTATGGTCAAACGTAAGGTTATTAGGAGCGAATCGGGTGATACATATATGGGAGCTATATCTACATCTGAACCGATTTCGATGAAATTTTGCACATACCGTTAGTACTATAGGGAACTGGATCTAGCCAACTTTGAGTAAGATCGGTTATAAGGGTTCTATGGTCAAATTTGTGAAAATCGGGCTATACATTATATGGGAGCTATATCTCAATCTGAACCGATTTCGATGGTTTTTTGCACATATAGTTAGTGCTATAGATGCCAACTTTGAGTAAGATCGGTTGATAAATAAAGGTTTTGTGGCCAAATTTGGGAAAATCGGGCGATACATTAAGGGTGATACGGTCAAAATTTGGTCAATATAAACTTTACGTATTTCTATCAATTTTGCATTTAAAAAACCTGAACACCTCTCATTTTGAAGGTGTGTGTGTGTAGAATATTGCTCCTATTTTAATTTTGGAATTCACTCTTCAGTTGTCAAAATGCCGTCCAAGCAAGAAGAGCAGCGTAACAGAATTTTGCTCGCGCATCGCGAAAATCCGAGCTACTCCCACGCAAAGCTGGCAAAATCGCAAAAAGTTGCCAAATCAACCGTTACAAATGTAATTAAAGTGTTTGGGGAACGTTTGTCGACAGCCAGGAAGTCTGGATCGGGGGGAAATCGAAAACCGGAAGCCGCTGAGACGACAAAGAGAGCGAAACCCTAACCTCTCTCTCCGAGATGCCGCAAATAAGCTGAGTGTATCGTCTACAACCGTGCATCGAGCCAAAAAACGAGCCGGACTATCGACTTACAAGAAGGTAGTGACTCCAAATCGCGATGATAAACAAAATACGACGGCCAAAGCGCGTTCCCGGAGGCTGTACACGACGATGCTGACGAAGTTTGACTGCGTGGTAATGGACGACGAAACCTACATCAAAGCCGACTACAAGCAGCTTCCGGGACAGGAGTTTTATACGGCAAAAGGAAGGGGAAAGGTAGCAGATATTTTCAAGCACATAAAACTGTCAAAGTTCGCAAAGAAATATCTGGTTTGGCAAGCCATCTGTACCTGTGGCTTGAAAAGCAGCATTTTCATAGCTTCCGGGACTGTCAACCAAGAAATTTACATGAAAGAGTGTTTGAATAAACGTCTGCTGCCTTTCCTGAAGAAACACGGTTGTTCCGTACTGTTTTGGCCGGATTTGGCATCTTGCCATTACGGTAAAAAGACCATGGAGTGGTACACCGCCAACAGCGTGCAGGTGGTTCCCAAGGACAAGAACCCTCCCAACACGACAGAGCTCCGCCCAATTGAGAAATACTGGGCTATTGTCAAGCGGAACCTAAAGAAGACCAAAAAAACTGCTAAGGACGAACAGCAGTTTGAGGCAAACTGGCTTTCTGCGGCGAGGAAGGTGTCAAGCGTGAGGCCCGGCAATTCCGATTTGGAAAAGCGAAAGCCTAACTGAATATTTTTCCTGAATTTTATATTAATTGAACTTGAAAAAGAAATTTAATTTGATTTTTTAAATAAACGATTTCACCGTTTTCCCTTGACCAAATTTTGACCGTATCACCCTTTATATATGAGATCTATATCTAAATCTGAACCGATTTTGATGAAATTTTGCAGACTTGAAGGGCGATGAAAAAGATTATTGTTTTGCCAAATTTGGTGACGATCCGTTTGTAAAAAAGCGCAACGTAACCCCATTTGTCGAAATCGGGCGATACATATATATGGGAGCTATATCTAAATTTGATCCGATTTCAATAGAGATCGTCCTTGTGCCCAAAAATCTCCCAGTACTAAATTTCATCAAAATCGGTTAATAATTACGACCGGAATCCTGTGAACAACAAATACATGGACAGACGGACGGACACCAAGCGCTAGATCGACTCACGAGGTGATTCAATATTTCTGGTAGGCACATTTTTTAGCATATCAAACTTATTATACCCTGACCACTATGTTGTTTAGGGTATACAAAATTTGTGTGTATATAGACGGATTTCACTTCTTGAGGGTATAGAAGGTGCACAAACTTAATTAACATTTCAAGATCTTTATAGATTAAATCACAAAATTCTCAAAAAATCTTCGGGAAGCCTTATGGTTGAACTGATCTGCTTGGGAGAATATTTGTTATCACACCCCCCTAAAATTTTCAAAGGAAACTATATTATTTGATTCATGGTTGTGGGTACTTAAGATTCGGCCCGGCCGAACTTACTGCTGTATATACTTGGTTTTACTTAATTGTGTTTTGTTTCACTGCTTTAGCCGATTTAAATTTTAAGTCTTGAGTTTTTGTAGAAGTAGAAATAAATTCTCAAAATTGGATCTGATTTAAATATTTGTATATGGGAATATAAACCTTTATATATAATAGCTTCCAACAAATTTGAAGCAGTTGATATGGTATCAAAAGTGTTTGTCTACATACACAGATAAAAATAAATTTGAGAACCAATAACTTTTGTTGGAAAACCAATAACAAAATTTGTTAACTTTCCTGCAACAAACTAATTTGTACTATTAATAACCATTATTACAAAAAAGTTGTTAGCAATCGTTACCATCAGAAGGCAACAAATAATTTGTGTTCTCAATAACATAATTTGTAAGTAATTTGTTGAGCTTCCAACAGTACAAAATATTTGTTGTTGAACGTTACGTTTAATCCTCAACAAATATTTTTGAATTTGAACGAAAAACTTTGTATGTGGTTTGTTGGAGTCTACACTGTTAGAAAAATATGTTTTTTATATGTTCCGATATAAACAAAATATGTTTCGGGCACAATTGTAAAACACAATATATTTAAGTGCAAACATGTAATGTTCCTAAACTAACACTAAATGTTTGGGACATCTATATTAATATGTTAGAATATATTATGTTTGGGGCATGAATGTTTCATAAAAATCATATGTGTGAATGCAAACTTATATATATTTACAAATTTCGACTAAACATACATATGTTGTGATATTTTATTCAAAGCGACAGAGAGAGTATAGGGAAAGAAATAGAGATGGAAACCGGGAGAGTTGACGAAAGATATCAACATAACACAGCGAAAGAATCAAAAGAGGACAATTTCTGTTTTCGCCTTGAGAGCAGCATTTAATGTATGTGTGGACATGTGTTTTGTTTATCATTTTGGCATTATGGGCACAATTTTTTTCTTGGTTCGTTAAAAGAAATCAGGGGTGTCCATAAAAATAACGAAAGGGCACTATACTCTTTTTAGAGTTGGGACAGTAAAATGATTAATAACCCACATTTCGAACTTGATTTCATTATAAAAATTTAATATAGTATAAATATAAATGTGTAAATTAAAAAAAAAGTGTTCGATCGGAGCAGGGATTGAACCCACGACCCTTTGCATGCAAGGCAGACATGCTAACCACTGCTCCACGTGGCAAACAAATATATGTTTCTTTTAAATAATGTTATGTTTGCATGGGCTCGTGGGCGCTGCAAACTATGCTATATAAATGTAACTTATAACGATAATTATCTACTGGTGACTATAACAGCTACGTAGTCCAGTGGATAGTGTGTTGGCTTACAAACTGTATGGTCCTCGGTTCGATTCTCCGTGCAGGCGAAAGGTAAAATTTAAAAAAATTATAAAAGTGAATAATTTCTTCAACATTATTTGTATTACAGAAAAAGGTGCCAAGAACTAAAATATTTCGTGGAATTGAAAATTACGAGTATGTTGGGCAATGAGCACAATCGTCTTTGGGAAAAATTCTTCCAAGCATATAATATTTTTGGGCTCAAAATGCTTCCAAACATATAATATGTTCACATAAAACAAACATATTAATGTTTCGGCAGTATCCAATAATATATGTGCTTCCTGCAAAATATGTTTGGAACATATGTTAAAGAAGCGATTTTTTTTTGAGGGTGTATCAATGACCTGTAACAAATTTATTGGTGTATTGACAAAAATTAAATTGAAATTGACAGAATTATTGCACCAAAATTGCAAAATTGCTGGAACAATTTTGGAGATATTTTGTTAAGTACATACAGAGAATGAATATGACCAAAATGCTATTTTTGGACGGGGAACATGTAACATTTTTGTGTCGAAAATCCTATACTCAGTTTTGTAAATGTATGACGATTTTAAATTTGAGTAGTCCAGGGTCTAGCAAGCATTTTGACAACTTTTTGCCAAGTGATATATATTCTAGTTAATTAGAATTGTAATAGCTCTAATCCCGATATTAATATGGTTTTATTAATTATCTCATACAACAAACACATTTAAGAAACTACCAAACTGAAAAATATAAATTTTTCACAGACATTTATAAATGTTTTTCTGTATTCTCTGTTTAATGAGCTCTTTGCTTGCTATCATACACGTGCATGTGCTCATACTCATTTTGTTCTAACGGTATTCTTCGCATACTTCTTTTAGCTTTCGTACATGTTCTCAGCGATGTGCGCGTAACCAGTCTTGTATTTTTGTTTTTGTTTTCATATCGATAGCAGTCAACTATTTTCGCAACAAAACAATTTGTTGAAAATTCTGAATATTTCTATTATTTCCTCTGTCAAGCATCTACAAACACATTTCAACAACAAATGCCTCATATTCAATAGACAAACTTGTTGAGCATCAGCAGATTTTACATACAAATAAAGTTGTTAATATTTATTTGCAGTTATTTTTTTGTGTGTAGTGGTGAAGACTTTACTTACTGGTTCCTTTGTGTGAAAGGTGAGATGTTTTTCTCTAAGTTTGTGTGTCCCTAGCAGGTGCCAGCCCGTGTCGTTGCAAGTTGGTCACCTCAGGTGTAAGACATTTTATTTCAGCTGCCAAATCCGCAATTAGGACTAATTTTGTTTCTTGAAAAATGTGTCTGAATATTTTTTTCTAAAAATTTAAGCTTTAAATCGGCAATTTTGGAAAAATCGAATATGAGTTCTTCTCATCCCTACACCCTCAAAAAAAAATCGCTTCTCTAACATGTGTTCCAAACATATTTTGCAGGAAGCACATATATTATTGGATACTGCCGAAACATTAATATGTTTGTTTCATGTGAACATATTATATGTTTGGAAGCGTTTTGAGCCCAAAAATATTAAATGCTTGGAAGAATTTTCTCCCCAAGAATATTGTGGTCATTCTCTCACATAATTTTCACTTCCACGAAATTTTTTAGTTCTTGGCACCTTTTTCTGTGATACAAATAATGTTGAAGAAATTATTCAATTTTATAATTTTTTAAAATTTTACCTTTCGCCTTGACGGAGAATCGAACCGGGAAGCATGGAATTTGTAAGCCAACACACTACCACTGGGCTACGTGGCTGTTACAGTCACCAGTAGACAATTATCGTTATGAGTTACATTTATATAGCATAGTTTGCAGCGCCCACGAGACCATGCAAACATAACATTATTTACAAGAAACATACATTTGTTGGCCACGTGGAACAATGGTTCGCATGTCTGACTTGCATGCAAAGGGTCGTGGGTTCAATCCCTGCTCCGACCAAACCATTTTTTTTTTTAATTTACACATTTATATTTATACTATATTAATTTTTTATAATGAAACTTCGAAATGTGGGTTATTAAAGATTTACAGTCAGAAACAGTGCTTGATATAAACGAAATGGACTGAGCTTTTGGATAAAATATTATTTTTTATTGCATAAATAACAATTTTGTAACAAAAAACTGTTTTATATAAAAGTTTGAAATTTTGAAAGGAATTCAAAAAGAAAAGAAGAACGTGGAGTCGAGCACAAACATAAATATATAAATAATTTTATAATAAACATACACTTAAATTTATTTAGGAGTGAACAATTTTTTACTAGCATTTAAAACTATTTTAAATGCATTTACAATTTTCTCTTTATTGCGAATAGTCATTCTAATATTCAAATTAAATAATATTTAGACTTAAGCATATCAAATTTTTGGCCTTTTGATTATCCCGATGTGTTATGTTGATTTCTTTCGTCAACCCTCCCGGTTTGCATCTCTATTTCTTTCTCTATACTCTCTCTGTTGCTCTCTAATAAAATATTACAACATATATATGTTTACTCGAAATTTGTTAATTTATATATGTTTACATTCACACATATTATTTTTATGAAACATTCATGCCCCAAACATAATATATTCTAACATATTAACATATGTGTCCCAAATATTTAGTGTTAGTTTAGGAACATTAAATGCTTGCACTTAAATATATTGTGTTTAAAAATTGTGCCCGAAACACATTTTATATCGGAACATATGAAAAACATATTTTTCTAACAGTGTATCGACAATATTTACTAATTCAGTGGGGGTGGTTCAGGGTATGATATAGTCGGTCCCGCCTCACTTTCTACTTCAGTCACTTGGTTTATTTCAAAAATAATAAATTTTATTACAAAAAAAAATTACTTGGTGCTAAAGATTTGAACTGTAATTAAAAATGTCATTTGCTATACGTTTGGAATACTTATTTATTTAGTTTTTTTTTTGCTTGTAGAGCAGACTTGCTTAAATAAGAGGCTTGTGCATTCTAAGGCATATGGCGTGTACATCGTATCTTATTTGATGGATATATCGACCAACCCGCAAGATAAATTCACATAATGTGTGTCAACTTTGAACCGAAACGTAATAAGGAAATCAATTTCGAAATAAAATTTGTGAAAGTCAATAAGTGAACAACAACGTTACTCTTTCTTGCCAGATTAATTTCACATCCTTCGGTGCTCATATACATTCATCGGAAAAAGAAGAAAATTTTATTTTCTCATTGATTGTGACAGTGACGCAAACAGGAGCTTAAATTGTTTATTTTAACCCTTTCACTACCGATGTCCACTTAGAAGGACATTCGAAAAAGACACCAAATTCTATTTTCCCACTTAGTTTCGATTTATTTCTCGATGTTATTTTAAAGTAGAGGATTTAATCTAAACAAGCTATAAATATATTGGTGAGGTCTAAAATACATTTTCATAAACTTATTTAACAATAAACGAAAAATACGAAAATTTGAGACAATTTTTGTACTGTATGTTTCTAGTAAATGGATATTTATACAAAATCTATAGCTGATACTTTTACGGGTTCTTTTTTTATATTTTTTCTCATACTTTGAAAGATATTATGGGCCAAATAGCGCTTATTTTCGTAAGGCCATTTGGTCACAATTCAAGAATCAAATTTTCACAACAAGCTCATATAGCTCTTGAAGTAATTGAGGTAGGTTTTCAAAATGACAATTTTTGTTCTACATGTAAAAACAGAAGAAAAGAAAATATAAGTTTTTATCATTAGGTTTATTTCGGTAGTGAAAGGGTTAATGTCCTGTATTTACTAGGCCTTTCGACATGGAAGAGCCAAAATCAATTTTCTTTCGTTTGAAAGAAAGCCTACGCATGAGATAGGGGAACGAACAGGGCATAAGTGTTGACAAAAATTTTAAATCCATCTTACATGAAAACGTTTAAACATAAATCAATCTCAATTTTGATGGAGTGACAAACAAAAGGACTTTCTTCTTTTTTCTGGAAAGGTTTTTGTTCACAAGTGTCCTTTTCTTGGATATAATAAATCAATTTTTGTGAAAAAATGTTGGCTTAAAATCCGTAATAATAGAATTACCATTCTTATCAAGCCCATGCCATTACAATTAAATTCCAATTTTCCTTTTATCCTTTTTTTTTTTTTTTTGATAAGGTCCTTAAATTTTACGCTATCCCTTTTTGCTATCATTCAACCATTGTACCATGACAATGGTGTTATAAAAAAAATGTAATATTGTTAATGATTTGTAAGAGTGATTTTATTTTCAAGATAATCGAGGTGGTAGCACGAGACTTTCGGCAAACGACATCGCACCAGTTCATGTGTGCTATTTTGACATTTTTCTGTCTTGTCATTTTAATAGGACTTTATGTATGCGGTGTACAAAAACTGAGTTCAAAATAGCTAAAGGGAATACGGAAAGGTAAACTAATCTTTAAGATATGTTGGCTTAAAAGGGGTTTGAAATTTTAGTTTTTTTTTAGACAAAATTCTCCATAATTTGTATTGTCTTCACGACCACTTTGGTGAAGGAATTCGTATATAACAAATGACAAGAATTATAATCAGAATTAAATTATGACTCAAGAGTTTTAGAGTTTCATGTACAGAGCTAAAAATACACAAATCGCTTCATATTTAGTTCTTCTCGGATTTCAATTCAGACTCAAAATCTTATTATCAAATTTGGAAAATGTTCCTATTCTGGCCTAGAGAAAATTACTACTTGGAATATCGGTTTTATATTTAGATGAGCTTCCTAACATATAATTACCAATCTGCAAATAGTTTGCGTATCCATTACCCAATCATCTTTGAGGGCAAAGATTTCTTGTTTTTAAGATACGAATGCAAATTTAACTTAGCTTGGGCGACGATTTTTCTGATATAAAGTTTCTTTCCTTGTCTTAACGTTGATTAACTGTTCAATGAAGTCGTTTTATCATTATTGTGAAGTGATTCGATTTAAAAAGTTGGTCTCTTCACATGAATGAAAACTTCAGTGAGATCAACTTGGCTTTAAACATTCGAAAAAAAAATCTTAAAAATTAATGAAATTGTCTTTAAATGTGTTGACTTTTTGTTTTTTGGCTACAAAGCAAAAAGCTTTCAAAAATAGGAGATATCTTTTAACAATTTATTTCAAAGGTTTTTTACTCAAACCAACATAGCATAATTTCTACTTCAAAGTCAAGTCTGAATTTTGAAATTTAAATTCGATTTCAGCTTAAAACCATTGCTTTGACTAAACTACAAGAGTAGCTTAACCAAAAGAGCAAAAGTATATTTTTCAAATTTATTTGGGCAAATCCTTGTAGACAGGGCTTCGCCAAAAAAAATATTAAATTTTCACCCACATTATTTAAATGATTACGAGAAGTAAAATCTTGAAAATTTTACATTCAGTTTCAAGCAATTTTCATGATCAGGGGCCAAATCACCGCAGGCGAAATCGAGTACTTGTAGGGTCGCTTGTAGCTGGGTGAATAAATATATGGGGGAAATCATAAAATGAGATGAATACATATGAATGAAATGAAAATAAAAAAAAATTAAATTAGGAGAAAACTATTTTGCTGGGATTCGAACTCTGAACCTTAGGTTTCATTATATTGATTGCTATGCGCTGACCCATCATAAGTTAGCAGGATGCTGTAACTATTAATAATGGGTTTGTTCTAGTGTATCTTAGTTATAATAATTTGTTATGCTATTGTATTGTTTCATGGCTAAACGCTATTCCGCCATCGTTTTTGTTTACATATGTATTAAGAGACATTTTCGAAGTAGCAGAGATTTTAACTTTGTCATTCCATTTGTAATACATCGAAATATTGCTCTAAGACCCCATCAAGTATATATATATATATATATATATATATATATATATATATATATATATATATATATATATATATATATATATATATATATATATATATATATATATATATATATATATATATATATATATATATATATATATATATATATATATATATATGTATAACGTATAGTTTGGGGACAGTGTTTTTTTGTACTTTACTTTACAGTAAATTGTTATATTCTACTTTCTCGTACTATATATACTTATTTTTTTCAATTCCCATGTAAGGATCGTTATATATAACGTTTTTCCTTTGTATCGCATATTTCAAGGACTGTGTCATTTTATCGCATATTTCAAGGACGTGTACTCAAATTATACGATATATATAATACATAATAGTGTTGCCGCGCATACTTCGTTTTCACTGGTTTTTGTCTTCACTATTTTAGAGTTTCATACAATTACATTACAGAGGGCATTTACTACAAATAATATTATCTCCAGAGGGCATCTTGATACAATTTATTCCTATTTCCACACATTGTAGCGATTATCAGGATTGGTCCAAACAAAATATTGTTTGTATTCTTCTAACATATTATGTTTCACCTTAGGTATACACTGGTAGAAAAAGTTGTGATGCATTTTTTTGTGTTTATATTTTTTAATGCGCCAATTGGTTACTTCCATTCTTTTACTTGCAATATACCCTCTAGATCTGTATTTCTAAACACATATATGTTTTTAGGGTATTTTTATTTAATATATGTTTGCATCCAAGCATATTATATTTACAAACATTTTGTATCCAAACATTGTATTAAAATTTACATTACAGAGGGCATTTACTACAAATAATATTATCTCCAAAGGGCATCTTGATACAATTTATTATATTTTTCACATATGTAAAAATGTAAAAAATTATATGTTTGGAACTCAAAACCATATAATTTTTAAACCCAAACATATGAAAAACAGTCTTTTTTGTCCGTGTAAACTTCCCAATTCCTTTATCTAAATTCTCCAAATATATTTCATTTATCAACAAAATTAGTAATCAATCAATTTCTAACATCATTTTTACTAATAGAATCCCAAAAACATCGTATGATTTTAAAAATTCCCAATGAAGGATAAAAAATCGAAAAATGTCTGCAAAAAATATTGTAGTTTTAACTATCAGATGTTACCTTATATAATAAAACAAAATCCAAAAAACCTGAGTGCAACAGGATTTGAACTTAGACTTCAGGGCTCCCATCCCACCGCACTACATACCGTGCTACGTAAGCGCTGTTGGCTCCTTGATATTAGCACTTACAATACATATGCTATTGCACCATTTAACTTAATAAACAGAAAATCAAATCATTTACAAATGGCGGGAATTTCGCAAAGCTAGTATTTCATTCTAGTGTTACCATGTACAAATATATATATAGTATTAAGTTACCTTATCACTGTCTGTAAAATTAAGAGTTTTTAGAATGTGAATAATATGTATTCATATTCATATTCAATATAATCAGATTTGAAAAAAACGAAAAGAGCAGAACTTCTAGAAAAAGTATCAACGACACTTTATTAAAAAAAAATAAAATAAAAATTTGTCAATTTTTTTTTTTTTTAGAATACTTTGTTAAAATTTTATTGCTTCAGAAAATTTTGTCAAAACTTTATTTCTTTAAAAAAACATCAAAATTTTATTTCTTTAGAAAATTATGTCAACAATTTATTTGTATAGAAAATTTGGTTAAAACTTTATTTCTTAATTACATTTTATGAGCAATTTAATGTTTTTAATTTTCCGTATAATTTAAATTTTAAACAATTTCTAAAAAATAACATTTTGGAAAAAAAAATTTTAAAAGAAATCAAATTTTGACAAAATGTATATAGAAAATTTTGATTTGATTTCTGATTTCTTTTTAAATTTTTTCCAAAATTTTATTTTTTAGAATTTGTTTAAAATTTAATTTATATGGAAAGTTTTGTCATAATATTATTTATTTAGAAAATGTTGTTAAAATTATATTCCTTAAGTACATTTTATCACAATTTTATTTTTATGTTTTAAAAAAATTTAAATTATTTAGAAAATTTTATCATTTTTTAGATTTTTATCTTATAAAATGTTTTAAAAATTGTGCTTCTATGGACAATTTTCAGAAAATTTCTATAGGCAACTTGGTCAAAATTGTGGTTCCATAGAAAATATGATAAAAATTTGTTAAGAAAAAGAAAAAACAAACTTTATCATATCTTGTTTCTAGAGATTTTTGCTTCTGTTTTTCTTTCTTTATAACATTTTACCAATTTTTTAAGAAATGATTGTTTTAAAATATCTTTTTTTATAAAATTTTTCCTCCATGTGCGTCAAAATTTTTATAGAAATTTGTTTTCGTCTTTAGAAAATTTTGTGATTTTTTCACTAACTTTTGTTGTTTTCTTGTAGACATTTTTAGAAATGTAACCTCATTATAATTTTCCAAAGAACATTTTGTCATATATTTTCTAAAGAAAATTTTATTTTCAAATTGTGTTTCCATAAAATTTCTTCTTAAACAATATATGTATTTTTATATTAAATTGTTTTAAAAATGGTCTTTGAAAATTTTGTCTAAGCCTTGTGAAAATTCTTGTTGAAATAGTTATTTCTATAGGAAAATTTGCTTCTACTGACTCTTTTCAAATTTGTCCTTCTACAGATTTTTTTTCAAAATCTTTTGTAGCAGAAATTCTTGTTAAAAATGTTATTTCTATAAATAATTTTGTTAATAGTTTGTTTCTAAAGAAATTCCTGTTACCAAATTTTCGTGTAAACAAATTATTTCTACAGAATTGTTATTAAAAACTTTATTTCTACAGAAAATTTTGTGAACATTTTGTTCTACAAACTTTTTCTTTACAGGTTTATTTTTGTTTTTAAATGTTATTTCTATAATTGTTTTTCATAACAAATTTTAATTTGATAGAAGTTTTGTTTTTATAGAAACTTTCTACATTAACAACATTAATTTTTCCTAAAATGCACTTAAGAAATAAAGTTTTAACAAAATTTTCTAAAGAAATAAAATGTTAACAAAATTTTCTGAAGTAATAAAATTTTGAAAAGTTTTTCAAAGAAATAAAATTTTGAAAATTTTTTCAAAGAAATAAAGTTTTGAAAAAATTTTCTGAAGAAAAAAAAATTTGACAGTTTTCTAAAAAAATAAAATTTTGACAAAATTTTCTGCAGAAATTAAATTTTGAAAAAAATATAAATTTTCCCTGATACTTTTCCTAGACGTTCTGGTCTTTTCTTTTAATATGATTATAATGCGGCATTTAGATCTGTTTAACGATATATATTGAACAAATGAATTCTAAAAACTCTTCATTTTGCCGACAGCGATAAGGTAACTTAATACTATATATATTTCACTTGGTAACACTGGAATGAGATTCTAGTTTTGCAAAATTCCCGCCATTTTTCAATGATTTGTTTTTCTGTTTGTTAAGTTAAATGGTGCAAATATAGCATATGTATTGTACATGTTAATAGCAAGTTGGCACCAGCGCTCATGTAGCTCAGTATGTAGCGCAGTGGAGTGGGAGCCTTAAAGTCCAGGTTCAAATCCTATTGCACCCGGAGACTATCTCTTTTTCAATTTTATTTAATTTTGATAGTTAAACCTAAAACAGTTTTTTACAGACATTTTTCGAATCTTTATTGTCCTTCGTTGGGAATTTTTAAATTCATACTGTTTTTGGAGAACTATTAATAAAAATGTCAACTTGACCTAAAAATTCTGAAACCTTCTGTTTTAAAAACAAATTTGTATTGAAAGGGAACTTTGACAAAATTTTCTATAAAAGCAAAACTTTGACAAAGAAAAGATTTTTAAAAATTTTCTTTAAAAACAACGTTTTTTACAAAAATTTTGGCAAAATTTTATATTGGAGAACATTTTTATATTTTTTGTAAAAGTTTTGTAAAAGTTTGTAAAACCAAAATTTTAACATAGTTTTCTATAAAAACAACATTTTTACAAACTTTTGTATAGAAACAAAGTTTTTTAAAATTTTAGTTTTACAAAATTCGTAAAAAATTTGTTTCAATACAAAAGTTTGTCAAATTTCTTTATAGAAACTTTTTATCAAAGTCTTCTTTTTATAGAAAATTTTGTAAAATTTTTGGTTCTACAGAAGATTTTTGTCAACATTTTGTTTCCCGAGAAAATTTTGTCCACGTTTTTATCAAACATTTTGTCAAAATTTTATTTCCATAAATTATTTAGTAAATATTTTATTTCTATAGGAAATGTCAGCATTTTATTTCTATTGAAAATTTTGGTTTTATAAAAAGTTTTGTTTGTGTAGAAACTCTTTTTTTCGTTTTTAAAAAACTTTATTTCTTGTTAAGCATTGAAAAAAATCAACATTTATTAAAAAAATAATTTCTTTGCTTTGTTGCTATAAAAAACTTTGTCACATTTGTTTTATATAGATTTTTTTCTGTAAACTTTTTTCAACATTTAATTTCATTAAAAATTTTATTTTTAAAGAAAATGTTGTCAAAATATAATTTCTGTAGAAAATATTTAAACGTTTTTGTCATTTCTTAAAAAAATTGTCTAAATAATTTTCTTCTGTTGGTTAACCCTTTCACTACCGTTGGACACCTGAGAGGGCATGACTTTGAGCTTTATTTGAATATTTTTATTAGAGTATGTTAAAGGTGTCCTTCTAATAATAATTTACAAGTTTTGCAAGTTTTTTTCTATGTTTGAAAAAATAACATGTTCTAAAATAAAATTTTGACAAAATGTAGAACATTTTGATACAATTTTCTAATAAAATCAATTGTTGATAAAATTTTAGAAAGAAATGAGGCCAAAATTTTTTAAAGAAATTAAACTTTCTACAGACATAAAATTTTCTATAGAAACAAAATTAACAAAATTAAATAATATTTTGGCGAAGTTTTCTAAGAAAAGGAAAAAACTGTGACATAATTTTCTTAAGAAATACATTTTTGACATAACTTTTTAAAAGAAATACAATTTGACAAAGTATTTTTAGAAAGAAAATTTTAACATCATTTTCACAGAAATCAACTTCTGGCATAATTTTAAATTGAAACAATATTTTGTCAAAATTTTCTAAACAATATGAAATTTTTAAAACAAAATTTTGAAAACATTTTCTAAAGAAATAAAATTTTGCCAACATTTTATATAGAAACAAAATTTGCTAATGAAATAAAACGTAAACCATGTTTTCTTAGAAATAAACTTTCGATATAAATTTCTAAAAAAATACATCTTTGACAAAACCTCCTACAGTAACAAATTTTTATTTATATTCTATACAAATAAAATTTTCACAAAATTTCTACGAACCCGCGTAAAAATTGAGGTATCTAGTCAGATATGATTAGATCTCAGATATACCAACATATGATGAGATAGAATTAAATATAAATGTATATAATTCCATATATGATCAGATCCAATAATGTATAGGGACTGATATAATTACATCTTAGACATTAGGTCTACGCCAATTTTGAGATGTGATTAGATCTTACCATTTTTCGGATCTACTCATATCTAATTGTATCAAATTAGATCTCTCAATTTTTTCTAGGGGAAATAAAATTTTGAATTTTCTAAAAAAAAAAAATAAAATTTTGCCAACATGTTCTGAAGAACAAACAAAATATTCTAAAGAAAAAGACAAAACTTTCTACAAAAACAAAGTTTCTAAAGAAATAAAATGTTCTACAGAAATAAATTTTTTAAAAATTGTTCATAAAAAAATTAAATTTTAACATAATTTTCTATACAAAAAAAATGAGCAATCATTATTGTTATTTTGATTTCACCTTAAAACCATGAGTTTTGATACTTTTTTTAAGAAATAAAAACTGAAAAAAATTTTTAATGAAATTAAATGTTGTTCTACAGAAAAAAAATCTATTAAACTCTTAAAAATCTATATATATGACAAAGTTTTTTATAGCAACAATATTTGAACAAAAGAAATTAAATTTAATTTTTTAAACGTTTAAGAAGAAATAAAGTTTTTCAAAAGTGATAAAAGAAAAAAGAGTTTCTATAGAAGCATACTTCTGACAAATCTTTCTATAAAACAAAAATTTTGACAAAATTTCCTATAGAAACAAAATTTTGATTAAATATTTTATGGAAATAAAATTTTAACAAAATTTTCTACAGAAACAAAATTTTTTCGTTTTGTTTGTTATTGTTGGCTTCTCTTCAATCGTTATTGTTGTTTTTTTGGTTTTTTTTTTTTTTTTGATCTCAGCTTAAAGCCATGCATTGACTAAACTACAAGTGTAGCTTAACCAACAGAGGAAAAGTATGCTTGTCAAATTTATTTGGGCAAAGCCCTATAGACTGCAAGATGGTTGGATGTACAGCTGTTTCGGAATTACCACATTCCTCATCAGCATCCTCTACTTGCAGCAAAACTATCAACCAATTATCAGAATAAATTCGGGTAATTCACTCAACCCAACGTGAACTACACTTGAACCTCCCGAAAAAGGGTTTGATAGTCGGCTACTGCCTAAACAAATTTGCCAGCATATCTCTTTTCCTTTGCCAAACTCAAATCATCGATTTGTATGTATTTGGCTGGGTTTGTTTTTGAGCGTGCTTCCTCTATCTTCATTCGTTTTGTTTGTTATTGTTGGCTTCTCTTCAATCGTTATTGTTGTTTTTTTGGTTTTTTGATCTCAGCTTAAAGCCATGCATTGACTAAACTACAAGTGTAGCTTAACCAACAGAGGAAAAGTATGCTTGTCAAATTTATTTGGGCAAAGCCCTATAGACTGCAAGATGGTTGGATGTACAGCTGTTTCGGAATTACCACATTCCTCATCAGCATCCTCTACTTGCAGCAAAACTATCAACCAATTATCAGAATAAATTCGGGTAATTCACTCAACCCAACGTGAACTACACTTGAACCTCCCGAAAAAATTTTGACAAAAATCTTCTGTAAAAACAAACATTTTACAAAATTTTCTATAAAAAGAAGATTTTGATAAAAAGTTTCTATAAAGAAATTTGACAAACTTTTGTATTGAAATAACATATTTTACGAACTTTATAAAACTAACGTTTTAAAATACTTTATTTCTGTACAAAAGTTTGTAAAAATGTTGGTTTTACAAACTTTTTATGGTGTTAAAAATATAAAAATATTCTCCAATACAAAAATTTGTCAAAATGTTATTCTTATAGAAAGATTTGCTTCTATAAAATTTTGTTTTTTTTTTTTTTTTTATAGAAGACCTTGTCACAATTTTGCTTTTAATGAAATTTTTTCAAAGTTCCCTTTCAATATATTTTTTTCAAAATGTTGTTTCTATTATGGTATAATACAATAATTTGTATAAAATGCCATTGTTCAGTCAAATCGTTTAACTCTACGGTATTCTACCCAAAACAACAATTTATATCCGAGAAATGTGTCCTCTCTGTTAGACAAATCCTCGCTTTTGTGTGAAGAACAAGATTTTTTTGTTTACAACAATATTTTTTCATTGTAATATTTATGGATTTTTGTTAAATTTACATCTATTGAAAATCTATTAAAAAATTTAAAATGTTATCAATCCTTTATTTCTTTAGAAAATGTCTTCCAAATGCTTTAAATTTATTATCAACAAAATTATTAATCAATCAATTTCTAAAACCGTTTTTACTAATAGTTTTCCAAAAACATAGTATGATTAAATATTCCCATCGAAGGACAATAAAGATTCGAAAAAGGTCTGCAAAAAATGTTTTAGGTTTAACTATTAAAATTAAATAAAATCTAAAAACAGATAGTCTCCGGGTGCAATAGGATTTGAACCTGGACTTCAGGAGTCCCAGTCCACTGCGCTACATACTAAGCTACATAAGCGTTGATGCCTACTTGCTATTAAAACGTACAATACATATGCTATATTTGCATCATTTAACTTAACAAACAGAAAAACAAATCATTCAAAAATGGCGGGAATATCGCAAAACTAGCATCTCATTCTAGTGTTACCAAGTGAAAATACACATAAAATTAAGTTACCTTATCGCTGTAGGCAAAATTACTTTTTGGAAACATTTTTTTCAAAATACATTGTTGAATAGATATAAACACACTGCGTTATAAACAGATCTAAAAACAAGAGAATGTCTAGCGACAGCATGTTAGTATGTCTAAACTGAATTTTTATAGAAATACCTTTTAAAATTTGTGGAAAAGTTACACTGAAAAAACAGTTTTGTTTAGAAAATTTAAACTTCCGTAAAGCGTAATAATTCCATGAACTAAAGGAGAATTAAAACGGCTTTAGTGAAATTGGGTACACTTTTTTCTGAGTGTACGTTTTTATAAATATTTTTGTTTTGTTGCTGTAAAAAATCTTGTCAACATTTTGTGTCCATAGAAATGTTTGGTTTTACAATTTTTCTATAGAAAAAAATTGACAAATCATTCTATAGAAACAAAATTTTGACAACATTTTTTATACAAACGAAAATAGATATAAAACTAATTTCTTTATACAAAATTTTCTACAATAAAAATGTTTTATAATAAAAGTTTTTTTTAAAGTATTTCTATAAAAATCAAAACACATGGCTAGGAAAATGTTTATAAAGTGTACCTGACGCTATCGCTAGACACTCTTGTTTTGTTAGATCTGTTTATAATGCAGTATGTTAACATATTACACCATATTTTGAGAATCGTCCCAAAAAAAAAATATTTTGTCTATAGCGAAAAGGTATCTTAGTTTTATATGTATTTTCACTTGGTAACACTGGAAGGTGATTCAAGGTTTGCGATTTAATTATGTAATTTTTAATTTTTGTTGTTCTGTTGCTTACGTTTACTGGTTCAAATATAGCACATGTGCAATACATGTTAATATCATCCAGCAAAAAGAGCGTGTATAGCTCAGTATGTAGCGCATTAGAGTGAAAGCCCTGAAGTCCGGGTTCAAATCCTATTGCACCCTGAGACTACATATTTATAGTTTTTATGTAATTGTCCCAAACTAATTTTATTAACTCAGTTAAAAAAACATAAATGTTCGAAACTTAATTAGACAAATAAAATATCCTTTTGAATGGATTGTAATAATAGTGTTTTGCATAAGTACAATCTTTTTAAGTAGCACTCTAGAAATTGAAATGATCATTGTATGAATCAGAATCTAGATGGCTTGTTGAACTTAGTAAAGCTTCGAACCAATAGTAATGTTTTATGCGTACTCATAGATGTCGCCACATGACTTGCATGTTTGTTTTTAATACAGGTGAGGTGGCAACAGTGCCCAAAAAATTGAAATATGAAAGTTGTTATAAATATTAGGAAAAAGGGTTATAAATTGTTAAACAGTAAATAAATATATATAAACATAACATAGCAATAAATCAAAAATGCAATCTCAAATTTTTCAAAAGCAGTCCCTGAACTATACGATAGACTGAAGTCCCCAAAGTATGCGGTATATATAACATTTTTTTGAGGACCGTCCCCAAAGTATGCAAATGTCCCCGAAATATACAATACATCGGAAAAAAGTCCCCAAAATATATGGTACGCATATATATATATATATATATATATATATATATATATATATATATATATATATATATATATATATATATCACGATAACTTCCGAACGACACAAGCTATCGACTTGAAACATGGCACAAGTAGTTGTTATTGATGTAGGTCGCGTGGTACGGGCCACATCGGTCCAATTTTACGTATAGCCCTCATATAAACTGTCCCTCAGATTTGATTTGCGGAGCCTCTAGGAGAAGCATATTTCATCCGATGCGGCTGAAATTTGGTACATGGTGTCAGCATATGATGTCTAACAACTATGCAAAAATTGGTCCACAACGGTCAATAATTATATATTGCCCCCATATAAACCGATCCCCCGATTTGGCTTACGGAGCTTCTAAGAGAAGCATATTTCATCCGATCCTGCTGAAATTTGGTACATGGTGTTAGTATATGGTCTCTAATGACCACGCAAAAATTGCTCCACATCGGTCAATAATTATATATTGCCCCCATATTAACCGATCACCAGATTTGACCTCCGGAGCCTCTTGGAAGACCAAAATTCATCTGATTCAGTTGAAATTTGGTACGTGGTGTTAATATATGGCCTCAAACACCCATGCACAAATTGATCGAAATCGGTCGACAATTATATATAATCCCCATATAAACCGATCCCCAGATTTGACCTCCGGAGCCCCTTGGATGAGCAAAATTCATCCGATTCGGTTGAAATTTGATACGTGATGTTAGTATATGTTATCCAACAACCATGCAGGAATTGGTTCATATCAGTCATAATTATATATAGCCCCATATAAACCGATACCCAGAGTTGACCTCCGGTGCCTTTTGGAGAAGCAAAATTCATCCGATCTGGTTGAAATTTGGTACGTGGTGATGGTTTATGATATTAAACAGCCATGCCAAAAGTGGTCCATATCAGTCCATAATCATATATAGCCCCCATATAAACCGTTCCCGAGAGTTGGTTGTGGAGCCTCTTGGAGGAACATATTCATCCTAGGTTCATATCGGCCTATAGTTATATACAGCCCTCAGATAAATCGATCCCCAATCACAAAAAATTGGCCCATATCAAGTTCATAATTGTATATAGCCCCCACATAAGCGCCCCCATATTTCAATTCTGGCTCTCTACCGCGTATGGACTAACTCACAATTTAGAAAACAATGTTAAGAAGTTTTAAGATTCCACAACCCAAGTAATTCGATTGTGGATGACAGTCTTTCGTAGAAGTTTCTACGCAATCCATGGTGGAGGGTACATAAGATTCGGCCTGGCCGAACTTACGGCCGTATATACTTGTTTGTATTTCGTTCCGTTACATTCCCCCTCCTTTCGCAAAGAAAGGTGAGCTTTCTTTGTCTTCAAAAGTAAACATATTGCGGTCGAGTTTTAGTCCGCACTACCTTCGAGAGGTATCGGTTACTAACAGAAGGGAGCTCGGCCGTTTCATGAAATTTCATTGTATTTTCATTATTATAATACATTACAACCAGGCCTGTAAAATAAAGTTTCCTTTGTTCCTAAAGAAAATAAAAGAAATAAAATTGCTATTCTACAGCTTTCTTCAAACAAAACAAAAATGCCACTCTACAGCTTAATCAAAGTCAAAAACAAAAATGGTTATGCTGCTCTACAGCTATGATCAAAACCAGAACAAAAATACACATGCTGTTCTACAGCCTTGATTGTTCTATTCTGTCACCATTAAGTCATACGTACACTCTTCGTGACATTGTTGCAGAGTAACATGGCGTAGTCTTTATTGAGATACGTCACCTTAACCGCCGGTTTCCCATCAAATCATAGGACGGCTTGGCGCCTATTCTTGGACGTAGATCGGCGCACCCTAATTGTTCCAAAGCAGTCAGCTATTTCGCTCTGTGAAAGCGGCGAACATAGGGCCATGAGCTTCGCTGGCCTCTTCTTAGCCTTCTCTGATGTTTGTTGTACGATTGTACCTGGCGGTGGACATAAGGCCATGAGTTTTGCTGGCCCCTCTGCAGCCCCCATTGTGCTCGGCTGTACGATAGTTGGCTTCTTCGGCATTGACTCGGGTGAATTAACGAGCGATTGCGTAGAGGACTATGGTCCATGTTGTGTTGACTTTGGCTGCTTGGCTTCGGTTGGTTTCGGTGACAGTGGCGTCGACGGCGACGGCGATGGCTTATGGTGGGTTGACTTTGGCGGCTTTGCTTCCGTTGGTTTCGGGGGCAATAGTGTCGGCGGCGATAGTTTATGTTGGGTTGACTTCGGCTGCTGGGCTTCGGTTGATGAATAATGCAATCTCGGAGGCTGTGGTAGCGGCTGCGGTGGTGTCTACTGTATTATTACTACTAAATGGAGCAAGTGGTGGTGGCGAGAGTGACGGCATTGATCGTGTATCCGTCATCGTGATTTTACGCGTCGTAGATGGCCCTTTTAATTGCATGCAGGAGATAACCCGTGCTTGCGCCTCCATTGGTGGTTGGTACTTTGCTGGCTTTTGTACACCAGGTGGCATTGCCAATTTGCGTAGTTGGGTCGTTTTCCTCTCCATACTGCTTGCTAGTCGATCAAAAAATGATTTAAAATTCCCTGACTACTCCAGTTATATAGAAGAGTAACGGTACTATTACTCTCGTTTTGTTGTTTTTTCCCCTCTCATCGATATGTCTACCTAGATTTCTATTTTCCTTCTCATCCATTTTTTATACCCTCCACCATAGGATGGGGGGTATATTAACATTCCCCCCTGTTCTGGTTTACGAAATCGCAAAACGCAAAATTTTTCTCAACCTCTATTTTCTGAACCATAATGATAAATAATACGAAATTTGTATAAATAGTTCTTATTGATAAGAAATTTAATTGGAACAAATTTCATGACAAAACATGAAATGGTTCAAAAGTTATTGAAAATGCAAAGTTTTGCGTTTTGCGAATTCGTAAACCAGAACATGGGGGATTGTCATTCCGGCTGCTGGACTTCAGTTGATGAATAATGCAATCTCGGAGGCTGTGGTAGCAGTTGTTGTGGTAGCGGCTGCGGTGTTGTCTGCTGTAGATTATTACTAAATGGGGCAAGTGGTGGTGGCGAGAGTGACGGCATTGATCGTGTATCCGTCATCGTGATTTATCGCGTCGTAGATGGTCCTTTTAATTGCACCCAGGAGATGACCCGTGCTTGTGCCTCCATTGGTGGTTGGTACTTTGCTGGCTTTTGTACACTAGGTGGCATTGCCAATTTGCGTGGTCGTTTTCCTCTCCATACTGCTTGCTAGTTGATCAAAAAATGATTTAAAATTTCCTGACTACTCCAGATATATAGAAGAGTAACGGTACTATTGCTCTCGTTTTGTTGTATTTTCCCCTCTCATCGATATGGGTAGGTAGACATTTCTAATTTCCTTCTCATTCATTTTTTTCTTTTGATTTTATGATTCTCCAGTTTATTTTTTTTTTGTTTGGTTTAAATATTTACTTTTTTCCCTCTTTTCTCATCATTGATTAATATTTTTCCACCCTTTTTCATTCATTCATTTTTTTATTATTATTATATTTTTTTATTTTATTGATTTTTTCCTCTTTTTAATTTGATTTGATTTTTTTCCAGTTTAATTCATTTTTTCCCTCATAGCTTAAAACTATTTATTTCTGTTATTACTATTAATAACATATATATTTTAATATATATGTTTATATATATATATATTTTAACCAAATCTTCTTTTCCCGGTGCGTGTGAAATCGCGCATCAACTACCTCCTCGATCGTCCGCTACTGTCCTGCTCTGTTCTTTCAATGTCTTTAACATGAACCCTAAAAAGTTTACCTTCTTCACTCCGAATTTCTACGATATTTTTGTGTAGGTGTTTATTTACCGTGTAAGGACCATTGGACTTTTCTGCTAGTTTTTGTGCAAATTGATTTGCCGCGTTAGATAAAATTATTTCTTGTTTCCAAACTCGGGTCTCAATTTCGAGGCACCAATACCTATGTCTAAGGTTGTCTTTTGGAAGCCTTCTTGTTATTTTGTATCACTCGTTCCCAGATTTGTTGGATGTCTACCGTTGTATCTTCCTCGTCAAGTTCTTGCACATCGCCGGTGGCCCTAAGATTCTTCCCAAATAAGACTTCGGGAGGAGCATAGCCCGAAGACTCGCTTTTTGCTGTATTTATTGCGAACGAAATTTCTGGGATAAAACTATCCCAATGGCGATGGTATTTACCTGTGTATTGCGCGACCATGGTCTTAACGGTGCGGTTCATACGTTCAGTAGGGTTCTCATTCGGTGAATACGGGACTGTGGTTTTATGGTCGATACCAGCCTCCTTCAAAAAATTTCTGACCACGTTGCTGGTAAACTGTACACCATTATCAGTCAAGAAGATCTGAGGGCAGCCGAAGCGATACACTATTCGTTCTTTCAGCTGACTTGGCTTGTCGTGTGGGGATAAGTTCAACCCATCGACTGAACTTATCGATCATGGCCAGGAGTGATGTATTGCCCTTTCATTTCATTAGACCTGCTGACTTTAACTGAGCCGGCTTGTATTTAGCACAAAGTTCGCAACTCCTTACATAGCTTCTAATGTCACACATCATCCCGGGCCAGTAATAATTCTCCTGTATCCGTTTCGCTGTTTTCCACACCCCGAGATGGCCCGAGGAAGCTTTATCGCAATATTCGTGAAGAATATGCCGTTTCTCCTCGTTCAGTACGCATATCTTCCATTCTGGACTCGGATCGACTGAACTGCATCTGCATGTTTATACAATTTGCCATTAATCAATTGGAAATCGGGATACTTCTCTTTCTGATCAATGTATTGCTTGCAAATTTTGCCATGCCAATCTATAGTTTTGATTGACAAAAGTTTGTCCTCGGCTTGCATAGGCAGAGGTGCTCTCGAAAAGTCATCGGCTACTACATCTCAGAATAACCAACCAGAAGCCCTGATGAATGCAAGTATGTTCCTTAAGCTGCACTCCCGCAGATCAGTGAGAGCCTGAAAGAAAAAGGAGCCCAGTATCTTGTTTCTTCTAAAGGATTACGCTGGATTACTGACACAGGAAGTGGTACGAGTCCTCCGTAACTTCCGGGTCCAGGCACCATCTACAGATATCTTTAAGTCCTATTCTTACCATGTGTTTCCCAAGGGTGTTATGTGCTGTTATGATACCAATCAAAGGCCGTAATTCCTCTCTGTTCATCGACAACAAAATTTCACAGTTCCTACGTTTCTTTTCATTCCATATCAACTTGGTGTGCTCGCAACCATCCGAAGAGATCCAGCGTCTTCGCCATTGCTCATCATATTTAACATCTATCCTGTAATGATAAGATGATAGTAGAGGAAAAACGTCCGCTAGGACGTTGTTCGTTCCACGAGCACCCTCCTTAGCCAGCACATCCGCTTTCTCATTTACAATTATCACATAGTGCCCAGGTACCCAGCACAGAGTTATATTATGCTGTTCAGTGAGAACCTTGAGTTCTCGACGACAGCGACTGACTTCCCTATACCTTATGTCAGCACTGCACAATGCGTTTATAGCTGCCTGATTGTCGATGAAGAAGATGATATCGCTTCTGAATAACGGCCCCATCAACAGCGACTCAGCACCCTTTGTGATCGCAGAAATCTCAGCCTGAAAAATAGTGCAATCCCTATCCAGCGTGTAAGACTCCCTTATTTCTAGTTCGCTACAATAGATTCCGCTGCCCGTTCCTTCCTCCATCTTTGATCCGTCCGTATACATGTTCAGGGTTCCGAAGGGTATCCTCCTGTCTTCCCACTCCTCCATATATGGTATAATGCATGTCGGTTTGTGATGATAAACATGTTCCGTGGCCATATGGTCCGTCTCTCTATACTGCCCGGCCAGAATTTCAGTATGCCTGCAGGCTGTCCTCTCCAGCGTGTTCATGCTCTTAAGTCTCACAAGTGTCAGTTACATCAGCCATTGGAGCAATCTGGTTGGTTCAACAAAAGTAAATAATAGAGAAGGTTCAGTGGTTAAGACTAGAAGTGCCATATGTAATAGGTACTTTTAGTTAAATGTGGTATCACAATGGACTGAATAGTCTAAGTGAGCCTGAAATTTAATCGGGCTGCTACTTTAACCTTACCTAACCTAACCTACATCAGCCATAAATCATACTAAAATACGAAATATTTTGTAATACAAAACATTTTGACAATGGTTAAGGCAGTCTCTTTCGGTATAGTTTTCGGAAGAACACTATTAATATAGTGGGATTTTTTGTAACACCAAAAAACTGTTTGGAAATGTAAGAAACTTATTTCGATTTCAACATCGTTAAACGGGGTCACTAAATGCACATGTTCAGTCGATATTCCCAAAAGGGAAACACTACCATGTAATACGACATTCACATTACACTTCCGAAATCTACTTTAACTAGATTTCCATTGTCGTATGCCCTATAAATAAGGGCCTTAAAACCCAATTTTAATAGATTTCAAGCCTAATGTGTATAAGGTATAAATTTGAAATTAAAGTAGGTTGGAATTTTCTTATTTCATAAAAAAACATCCTAGCAATAATTATGAAATTTTGAAATTATGCAATTGCCAACGTGGGTTTACTCAGACTACCAGTCTATCGGAATGTCGCGTTACAGAAATATGAAATTAGGAAGTGCTAACTTCTTTTTAACAAGTGGGAGCCCTTTGGAATCTGAATAAGAACCCACGACTACGAGTATGTATGTTCCACAAGGCAACTACTACGACTTGGTACCATAGTTATTCACATTAAACTTCCAAAAATCCACTTTAACTAGATTTCAACTGTCATTTGCCTAAAACCCTCTATAATGCATAAAATATTGTAAAGAAAATTTCCCGATAATTTCCGGGCTCCCGTTCCCGGGAAGAAAAACACTAAGTGATACCCTTCCAGTTAGGGACGCATTTTCCTTATCCCCCATAGGATAGCCAAGCGTTCCTGCTTCAGGCTTCGGCTCGCATAAGCTATGACCGCTTCGTGATCCGCATGTCGCTGTAGGAAAAATGGATGGGTGAAATCTGGGCATGTCAAAACTGGAGCCTGTGTCAGCATTTGTTTCACCGAGTTGAAAGCTTTAGTTTGCGACTCGCCCCATGACCACCTCGCCGTTTTGTAAGAAGCGAGTTCAAGGGTGTCGTTAAGGCTGCAAAGTTGGGGACGAAACGTCGGTACCACGACGCAATTCCCAGGAAACCCCGCAATTATTTTACGTTCGTTGGTGCCGTCAGCTTGAGCACAGCATTGACCTTATCGGGGTCGGTTCTTAACGATCTTATTATACCCTGTCTTATTATAACGGTCCTATCGAACTCGCATTTCTCTACGTTGATGATCATTTGTGCTTGTTGCAAACGTCGGAACACAGTATCCAAGGCTTCCAAATGCTCCTGGAAGGTCCTGCCCAATATGATAATGTCATCAAGATAAACAAATACTAGAGGGTGCAGGTCGGATCCAATAATTCCATCTATGGCGCGCTGGAAGGTGGCGGGGGCGGAATGTAAACCGAAAAGCATCACTTTCCATTGGAACAATCCCCACCGGGGACGATAAAGGCGGTATATCGTCTGCTTTTGTGAGCGAGTGGGATTAGCCAAGCAAGCTAATCGTCGGGAAACGATTAGTGCGGAAGCAAGCTGATAGCCTAGGCTATAACTGCGGAAGCAAGTTAATAGCCGAAGCTAGTGGGCATATGCATTGTGGACACACAAAATACACATATACCAAACAACGTGAAGCACAATTAAATAAATGCATGTTAGGACGAATACTTTTTTTGTATTTCGTTCCGTTACAACCGATAGTCACCATTTTTGACATACCATTTTATGGTTCTCAAATAATTCTAGATATCCAATTTCAGGCAAATTGGATAAAAAATACGGATACTAGAAGCCCAAGAAGTAAAATCGAGAGATCGGTCTATATGGGGGCTATACCAAAACATGGACCGATACTCACCATTTTTGGCACACCTCTTTATGGTCCCAAAATACCTCTAGATTTCAGGCAAATTGGACAAAAACTACGGATTCTGGAAGCCCACGACCCCAAATAGGGAGGTCGGTTTATGCACACCTAATTATAGTCCTAAAAAACCTCCAGATTTTCAATTTCAGGCAAATTGGACAACAACTACGCTTTCTACAAGCCCAAAAAGAAAATAGATTTCAAATGTCAGGGAAATTGGATAAAAACTACTGTTTCTATAAGCCCAAGACCCCAACTCGGGAGGTCGGTTTATATGGTGACTATATTGAAATCTGGACCGATATAGCCCATCTTCAAACTTCACCTGCCTGCAGACAAAGATTGTGTAAAATTTCAGCATGATTGCTGCATTATTTAAGGCTGTAGCGTGATTACAACAGACAGACGAACAGACAGACATGGTTATAGAATTTCTCCCTGATCAAGAATATATATATTTTATATAGTCAGAAATCGATATTTCGATGTGATACAAACGGAATGACAATCTTATTTTACCTCCATCACCATTCTATGTTGGTGGGTATAAAAACAAAACAAATTTGAATTGTCGTTAACACGTTTTTCAATGAATCTGATAGCGCATGACTAAAGAAAAAGAAACAAGTGTATACGGCCGTAAGTTCGGCCAGGCCGAATCTTATGTACCCTCCACCATGGATTGCGTAGGAACTTCTACTAAAGGCTGTCATCCACAATCGAATTACTTGGGTTGCGATAACACTTGCCGATGGCAAGGTATCGTAAAACTTTTTAACACTGTCTTCTAAATTGTAAGTTAGTCCATAAGGGGTATATATTAAACAAAAAAAAGGCCGATTAAGTACGTATATAATTCAGTTTGACAAAATTTTCTATAGCTATAAAATTTTGACAAAATTATAGCTATAAAATTTTAACAAAAATAAAATGTTGACAAAATTTTCTATGGAAGTAAAATGTTGACAAAATTTTCTATAGCAATAAAATTTTGACAAAATTTTCTATAGAAATAAAATGTTGATAAAATTTTCTATAGAAATAAAATGTTGACAAAATGTTCTATAGAAATAAAATGTTTACAAAATTGTCTATAGAAATAAAATGTTGACAAAATTTTCTACAGAAATAAATTTTTTACAAAATTTTCTATAGAAATAAAATTTTGACAAAATTTTCTATGGAAATAAAATGTTGACAAACATTGCTATAGAAATAAACTTTTTACAAAACTTTCTATAGAAATGAAATTTTGACAAAACTTTCTATAGTAATAAAATTTGACAATTTTTACATGGCTGTTAGAGGCCATATACTAACGAAATGTACCCAATTTCAACCGCATCGGATGACTTTTGCTCCTCCAAGAGACTCCGGAGGTCAAATCTGGGGATCGGTTTATATGGGAGCTATATATAATTATGGACCGATATGGACCAATTTTTGCATGGTTGTTAGAGACCATATACTAACACCAAGTACTAAATTTCAATTGGATCGGATGAATTTTGCTCATCCAAGAGGCTCCAGAGTTCAAATCTGGGGATCGGTTTATATGGGAGCTATATATAATTATGGACCGATATGGACCAATTTTTGCATGCTTGTTAGAGACCGTATTCTAACATCAGGTACCCAATTTCAAACGGATCGGATGAATTTTGCCCCTCCAAGAGGCTCCGGAGGTCAAATCTGGGGATCGGTTTATATGGGAGCTATATATAATTATGGACCGATATGGACCAGTTTTTGCATGGTTGTTAGAGACCATATACTAACACCACGTACCAAATTTCAATCGGGTAGGATGAAGTTTGCTCCTCCAAGAGGCTCCGGAGGTCAAATCTGGGGATCGGTTTATATGGGAGCTATATATATTTATGGACCGATATGGACCAATTTTTGCATGGTTGTTAGAGACCGTATACTAACATCAAGTACCAAATTACAACTGGATCGGATGAATTTTGCCCCTCCAAGAGGCTCCGGAGGTCAAATCTGGGGATCGGTTTATATGGGGGCTATATATAATTATGGACCGATATGGACCAATTTTTGCATGGTTGTTAGAGACCGTATACTTAGACCACGTACCAAATTTCAACCGGATCGGATGAATTTTGCTGCTCCGGAAGGCTCCGCAAGCCAAATTTGGGGATCGGTTTATATGGGGGCTATACGTAAACGTGGGCCGATATGGCCCATTTTCAATACCATCCGACCTACATCAATAACAACTACTTGTGCCAAGTTTCAAGTCGATAGCTAGTTTCGTTCGGAAGTTAGCGTGATTTCCACAGACGGACGGACAGCCGGACAGACGGACAGACGGACAGACGGACGGACGGACGGACATGCTTAGATCGACTCAGAATTTCACCACGACCCAGAATATATATACTTTGTGGGGTCTTAGAGCAATATTTCGATGTGTTACAAACGGAATGACAAAGTTAATATACCCCCATCCTATGGTGGAGGGTATAAAAACGAATTAACTATAATTTTTTTTGTTAGTATTAAGTACGCAAAACTCAAATTTTAAAGAGAATTGTATTTAAGAGGGGTCTTTACTTCAATGCGAAAAGACAAAATCTTTGAACCCGTCAAGCTTTCCTTCAGAGTACATACATACGGCCTATATTTCCCTCTATTCCATTGTCACAAGAAACCAGTCTTAAACTATTCTCCAAAATCTTGGACTAGATCTTGACATATATGTTCTGTATTTTGGGAAATCAAGAAAAGCCTTTCCAACGAAAGGCTTTTCTTGTCGTAAACGTAGAAAATGTAACAAAAGTCGCAAACTCAAAATACTTTAGTCGCGTCAGCTAGGAAGCGAATGATATCCAAGACGGTGGTATGTGCGAAGAAGTTTCGATTCTTAGGAATGTTCACAATTTTCGGTTTTAGTCCCCACATTTTCCCTATTGCCTTTTGCACGAGTACAGGGTAACCGTGGATTTTCTCGTTCTTTCTTAGCTTTAAGTTCAGTCTCCTGTCCAATATAACCCCAAGGTATTTTGCACACTCACCAACGGGAATTTCGAGAAAATAGGCTTGATCATGGGAAAACTTTTCTGCAAATTTCTGCAGAAACTCACAGCGAATGCTGTCAAACTAAAATCCACAAAATGATTTTGAATGACCGTAAAATGAAGTTGATCGAGATAGCAGGTGCCTTAAAGATATCAAAGGAACGTGTTGGTCATATCATTCATCCATATTTGTATATGCGGAAGCTCTGTGCAAAATGGGTGCCGCGCGAGCTCACGTTTGACCAAAAACAACAACGTGTTGATGATTCTGAGCGGTGTTTGCAGCTGTTAACTCATAATACACCCGAGTTTTTCCGTCGATATGTGACAATGGATGAAACATGGCTCCATCACTAAACTCCTGAGTCCAATCGACAGTCGGCTGAGTGGACAGCAACCAGTGAACCGTCTCCGAAGCGTGGAAAGACTCAAAAGTCCGCTGGCCTCTGTTTTTTGGGATGCGCATGGAATAATTTTTATCGATTATCTTGAGAAGGGAAAAACCATCAACAGTGACTATTATATGGCATAATTGGAGCGTTTGAAGGTCGAAATCGGCAAAACGGCCCCATATGAAGAAGAAAAAAGTGTTGTTCTACCAAGACAACGCACCGTACCACAAGTCATTGAGAACGATGTCAAAAATTCATGAATTAGGCTTCGAATTGCTTCCCCACCCACCGTATTCTCCAGATCTGGCCCCCAGCGAATTTTTCTTGTTCTCAGACCTCAAAAGGATGCTCGCAGGAAAAAAATTTGGCTGCAATGTAGAGGTGATCGCCGAAAGGCCTATTTTGAGGCAAAACCGAAGGAGTATTACCAAAGTGGTATCAAAAAATTGGAAGGTCGTTATAATCGTTGTATCGATCTTGAAGAGAACTAACATATGTTGAAAAATAAAAACGAATTTTGAAAAAAAAAATGTGTTTTTCTTTGTTAGACCGGGGACTTATCAGCCAACCTGTTAGTCGGCCTCGTCCGACTTTCTACTTTACGTACTTGTTTAATAATGGACTCAAGATTAGTGGCCTACTAAGTCTGTAGGTGTAAAATCAAGTATAGCTCCTAACATCAAGCATTTCTTTTCAGATTGAGATAAAGTTCCAACAAACATGTTCATAGTACGGTTTAAAAGTTCGCTAGCTAACGTAGCACTAACGGAGCCTCCAGAAAATGGGGGTTAATGTTCTTAAATATGGAAATGCGGTTTATCTCCCAAACGTCCCAGCACAAAAACCTGCTGAATTTTCAGCAGCTTTGTAAGGGAAGTCGAAGTCAATCAGCGCTTACCTCTTCGAGGAATTCACTGATAAATTTATAAGGATATGTCCCACTTAAATGCGCTTCTATTTTGCATGAAATTCAGCGCTTTCAGAAGCAGTACATTTACATGGGGGAATGATTACAACTTTAGTTCGCTAAAGAATGCAAATAATACTTTCGAATATTGGAACCATTATAGCGCTAAAGTACTACCAGATAGAGGTACTGCCTTTAAAAATCATGAAATTAACACCTTTTTATACCCTCCACCATAGGATGGGGGTATATTAACTTTGTCATTCCGTTTGTAACACATCGAAATATTTCTCTAATAATGGGGTCCATAAAGTATATATATCCTGGGTCGTGGTGAAATTCTGTGTCGATCTAAGCATGTCCGTCCGTCTGTTGAAATCACGCTAACTTCCGAATGAAACAAGCTATCGACTTCAAGCTTGGCACAAGTAGTTGTTATTGATTAAGGTCGGATGGTATTGCAAATGGGCCATATCCGTCCACTTTTACGTATAGCCCCAATATAAACGGACCCCTAGATTTGGCTTGCGGAGCCTATAAGAGTAGCATATTTCATCCGATCTGGCTGAAATTTGGTACATGGTGTAAGTATATGGTCTCTAACAACCATGCCAAAATTGGTCAATATCGGTCCATTATTATATATAGCCCCCATATAAACCGATCCCCAGATTTAACCTCCGGAACCTCTTAGAGGATCAAAATTCATCCGATCCGGTAGAAATTTGGTACGTGGTGTTAGTATATGGTATTTAACAACCATGCCAAAATTGGTCTATATCGCTCCATAATTATATATAGCCCCCATATAAACCGATCCCCAGATTTGGTTTGCGGACCCTCTTAGAGAAGCAAATTTCATCCGATCCGGTTGAAATTTGGTACGTGGTGGTACTATATCGTCTCTAACAACCATGCAAAAATTGGTCCATATCGGTCCCTAATTATATAGCCGATACCAAGATTTGACCTCCCGAGCCTCTTGCAGGAGCAAAATTTATCCGATCCGATTGAAATTTGCAACGTGGTGTTAGTATGTGGTCTCTAACAAACACGATATGGACACGAATTGGTCCATATCGGTCCATAATTATATATAGCCCCCATATAAACCGTTCTCCAGATTTGAACTCCGGAGTCTCTTGGAGAAGCAAAATTCATCCGATCCGGATGTTAGTATGTTATGTGGCCGCTAATAACCATGCCAAATTTGGTTGCCACTCGAGCCAAAAATAATCTACAAAAATTTTATTTCTATAGAAAATCTTGTCAAAATTTTAATTCTATTGAAAAATTTTGTCAAAATGTTATTTCTATAGAAAATTTTATCCACATTTTACTTCTATAGAAAATGTTGTCAAAATTTTATTACTGTAGAAACTTTTATCAAAATTTTATATCTATACAAAATTTTGGCAAACTTAATTATATACGTATTTAATCGGCCTTTTTTAGTTTACTATATACCACATATGGACTACCTTGCAATTTAGAAGACGGTGTTAGGAAGTTTTAAGATACCTTGCCATCGACAAGTGTTACCGCAACCCATGTAATTCGATTGTGGATGACAGTCTTCAGTAGAAGTTTCTGCGCAATCCATGGTGGAGGGTACATAAGCTTCGGCCTGGCCGAACTTACGGCCGTATATACTTGTTCTTTTTTATACCCACCACCAGATTTTCCAGATTTTACTTCTTCAGATTTTTATTCAATTTACCTGAAATTGGAAATCTAGAGGTTTTGTAGGACCACAAATACGTGAGCCAAAAATTGTGAGTATCTGTCCACGTTTTGGTATGGTCCCATATAAAACGACCTCCCGATTTGGGGTCTTGGGCTTATAGAAACGGTAGTTTTTATCCAATTTGTCTGAAATTGGAAATCTAGACGTTTATTATAGGACCATAAAAAGGTGTGCCGAAAATGGTGAGTATCGGTCCATATTTTGGTATAGCCCCCATATAGACCGATTTCCCGATTTTACTTCTTGGGCTTCTAGAATCCGAAGTTTTTATCTGATTTGCCTGAAATTGGAAATCTAGAGGAATTTTCGGGTCAAAAAGAGGTGTGCCGAAAACGGTGAGTATCGGTCCATATTTTAGTATAGCCCCCATAAGAACGATCTCCCGATTTAACTCCTTGGGTTTCTAGATACCGTAGTTTTTATCTGATTTGCCTGAAATTGTAAATATTCTGGTATTTTAGGCTCACAAAAACGTGTATCGGATTAAGTTTTTATCGGTCCATTTGGTAATGCCTCAATATATACCGACTTCACTTCTTGAGGGTATAGAAGGAGCACTGATCATGAAAATTGCTTGAAACTCAATGTAAAATTTCCAGATTTTTCTTCTACAAATTTAAGATTTCAAATCAAGACGTTATTTTATAATTTTCTTGCACACTTACAAGAGACGTTAATGATTCCTCTAAAACTCAAACAAAAATGGTTCTTATAAATCCAGAATCTCATATAGTCCTCATAGGTGAAATCTTGTCCTCAAGTCCTCAAGCCCTACTGAAATTTCAAAGGAAACCCTAATATTTGGTTCATGGTGGTAGGTATTTAAGATTCGGCCCGGCCGAACTTAGTGCTGTTATAATTATACTAGCTGGGTCCGGTCTGCGTTGCTGGCCGCAAGAGTTATTCTTACCTTGAATTAAATTCAACAATACACAAAACCATAGAACACAAAATAAATTGAATCGTCCGCAAACCACGTCCTTATCCTTCAAACACAATACATCAACTAATTTATTTTTACTAATATCTCTTCGGACAAAATTGTTCGTTCGTAAGAAGTCGTGATAAAAAAACACAAAATGCTCTTGCTTACAGAAGTGCAACTTGGTAAGCTAAGGAGGAAGTACCCGCTTATTCTAGTGCAACGGAATTGGACTAATTTCAGAACTTCCATACTTTAACAAATTTTTAACACATTTTGCGTCGCCCGCTATAAACGAAGAACTTAATTACACCTTTAGAAGAAATAGCGCTGAAATCTGGACCTACAGCTTTGCGCAGAATAGTAGTGCCTACGGTATGAACACTAATATTTAAGTGCTTCCAATTTTATAATTATTTTTTGCTGGGCTATATCAATGATATCCCTAAAATGTTAAGGTTCGCTAATTCGGTAATTTAGTACGGGTGATTTATGATATAATTGGCCCAGCCTGACTTTCTACTTTACTTACTTGTTAATCGCGGACATTGATAGAAGTGAGAAACATTGATCGCATTATGTGAGATTTAGTTCAATTTTAACTAATTAATTTTTTTAATTAATTTCCCTAAAATATTTCAATAAACCCCCCAAATGCTTAGGTTTACTAATTCAGTAGGTGTGGTGCAAACAATTTTCTTCAAAAGATTGAGAACAATATTTGTTAAATAATATTAGATTCGAAAATACAACCAACGATGAAATTCGAGAAAACATCGTCAACGATTGTTTGCGTAATTTAAAGTAAATTCTTAATCTTTAAGTTTAAGTAAACAAATCTCCAATTTATATCACCCCTCATCTTATGTTGAAGGCTATTTTATGTATGCTCACACATAAAGAAAGACCTATTCACAATGTCATGCACACATTACAAAATTTATAGTGAATATAATCAGCAATCGTGGAACCATTCATCATTGTCTACTGATAAAATACCAGGATATGCAAATTACAATGCGGGCGAAAAGTGACAAAAGCAATGTTAAAAGGCTCGCTAATTGATACCATTGAAGATGGCATTGACACCTTATGCTGTATTTATTTCCTTCAATTTCCCTTCTTCTTTCGTATCGCAATTAAGGGTGTAACCATCGCCACACTTAGTTGCTATTTTGAAGTTCTTGGTACATGACACACACACACACATATGCCCACACATACAAATATAGGCATCGAAATTGTCTAATGGTATTACATATCTAAAGAGGATCAGGACTGTCGGCAAAAACCATCGAAACATGTGTATGACAGAATATAAATTATCCTTATTTAATGGATGATTGCTACAGATAGTCTCGTATGTGGATTTGTTTACCGCGCCTTTTGGTGTGGATTATGTTCCGCTTCAGTGAAGGGGAACAATGACACAAAATATGTATTCGGCATTTTTGTCTTCAAACAAGAGAAGCCAATTCATTTGACCTAAGGTAAAATCATCGATATAAAATCAGGTGTGATTTTCTTGGTATGTCTAAAGTAAATATGGTTTTACGGTTCAATACTCGTTACTCGTATTATTGAATTTAAGTATTCATACTCGTATTAGGGTAGGTTTCAAAACTCACTTAAATGTCTTTCAGCTTTGCAATACTTTAGAAAATTCATATGGTCAGGCAAGCATATCAAGTAAATATTGAAGATAGTTGTGGAAAAGGAAGTTCCTCTTCTTGTGAAACTATTAGCTATACAATTCTCTTGTCAATTCATGTGGTCAGAAAAATATGTCTAACTAACAGGTTGGCTGATAAGTCCCCGGTCTACTTCATTCACCACTACTGTGGTACCACTACTGTGGTACAGGGTATAATAAGTTTGTGCATTTGTATGTAACGCCAAGAAGGAGTAATCATAGACCAACCTTTTAGTATACGGATCGGTTTAGAATTAAATTCTGAGTCGATTTACCGATGTCCGTCTGTCTGTCTGTCTGTCTGTCTGCCTGTCTGTCTGTGTGTCCGTCTGTCTATCTGTTGATGTATTTTTGTGTTCAAAGTACAGCTCGCAGTTTTAGTCCGATTGTCCTAAAATTTGGTATAGGGTCCTGTTTCGGCTCAAAGACGATCCCTATTGATTTTGGAAAAAATCGGTTCAGATTTAGATATAGCTGTCATATATATTTTTCACCGATCTGGTCATAATTGGCGTGCATATCAACCGATCTTCCTCAAATTCCGTACATCCTAATATTTTATGAGTCTCGAAAAAATTGCAAAATATCAGCCAAATCGGTTCAGATTTAGATATAGCTCCCATATATAGCTTTCGCCCGATTTACACTCATTTGGCAACAGAGGCCAAGTTCAGATTTAGATATAGCTCCCATATATATGTTTTTCTGATTTCGACACAAATGGTCAAAATACCAACATTTTCCTTGTAAAATCGCCACTGCTTAGTCGAAAAGTTGTAAAAATGACTAATTTTCCTTAACTTCTAATACATATATACCGAGCGATAAATCATAAATAAACTTTTGCGAAGTTTCCTTAAAGTTGCTTCAGATTTAAATGTTTCCCATATTTATACCCTTCACCACTACTGTGGTACAGGGTATAATAAGTTTGTGCATTTGTATGTAACGCCAAGAAATAATTGTCATAGATCCATCTTTTAGTATACCGATCGGCTTAGAATTAAATTCTGAGTCGATTTAGCGATGTCCGTCTGTCTGTCTGTCTGTCTGTCTGCATATGTAATTTTGTGCACAAAGTACAGGTCGCAGTTTAAGTCAAATCGTCCTCAAATTTGACATAACGTCTTTCTTCGGGTAGAAGACAATCGCTATTGATTTTGGAAAAAATCGGTTCAGATTTAGATATAGCTGCCATATATAGTTATCACCGATTTGATCATAATTCACGTATTTGTGAACCGACGTTCTTCAAATTTTGTACATCTGAATGTTTTGTCAGTCCCGTCAAAACTGCCAAATATCAGCTAAATCGGTTCAGATTTATATATAGCTCCCATATATATCTTTCGTCCGATATGGCCCCAAAAGCGAGAGTTTTGCCCTGATTTGCTTCAAATTTTGCACAACGAGTACGTTTAATAGTATCGTTACTTGTGCCAAATTTAGTTGAAATCGGTTCAGATTTAGATATAGCACCCCTATATATCTTTCGTCCGATTTTGACTTATATGGCTTCAAAAGCCAGATTTTTGCCCTGATTTGATTAAAATTATGTACAATGAGTACGTTTAATAGTATAGTTAATTGTGCCAAATTTAGTTGAAATCGGTTCAGATTTAGATATAGTTCCCATATATATCTTTCGTCCGATTTGGATTTATATGGCCTCAAAAGCCAGAGTTTTGCCCTGAGTTGCGTGAAATTATTCACAAGGAGTACGTTTTATAGTATCGTTAATTGTGCAAAATTAAGACGAAGTCGGTTCAGATTTAGATATAGCTCCCATATATATCATTCGCCCGATTTGGACCAATATGCCCACAGAGGCAAAAGTGCTACTCTGATTTACGTGAAATTTTGCAGAGGGAGTAGAATTGAACTTGAAACTTTGCACAGGCAGTAGAATTAAGGTGCTGCATATGCGTGTTTATTTTGGTTGAAATCGGTTCAGATTTTGATATAGCTCCTATTATATGTTTCGCCCGATTTTCCATCATATGACCACAGAGGTCAAAATTGTTATCCGATTTACGTGAAATTTTGCACAGGGAGTAGATTCAACATAGTAACTATGCATGTGAAACTTGATTGCAATCGGTTCAGATTTCGATATAGATTCCATATATATGTTTTTCCTATTTAGGCAAAACTGGCCGAAATTCCTACATTTTCCTTATCAAATCGCCAGTGCTAAGTCGAAAACTTATCAAAATGATCAAATCAAATTTTCCTACTACTCTATTACACATCTAACGACCGATAAATCATAAATACACTTTTGCGAAGTTGCCTCAAAATTGGTTCATATTTAAATGTTTCCTATATTTTTATACCCTTCACCACTACTGTGGTACAGGGTATAATAAGTTTGTGCATTTGTATGTAACGCCAAGAAATAGTGGTCATAGACCCATCTTTTAGTATACCGATTTGAACTTATATGGCCACAAAAGCCAGAGTTTTGCCGGGATTTGCTTCAAATTTTGCACAAGGGGTACGTTTAATAGTATCGTTAAGTGTGTCAAATTTTGTTAAAATCGGTTCAGATTTAGATATAGCTCACATATATATCTTTCGCCCTATTTGGACTTATATGGTCTCAAAAGCCAGAGTTTTGCCCTGACTTACTTCAAATTTTGCACAAGCCGTACTTTTAACGATACTATTGTATGTTCCAAATATGGTCAAAATCGATTCAGATTTAGATATAACTCCCATATATATCTTTCGTCCGATTTGAACTTATATGACCTCAAAATCCAGGGTTTTGCCGTGATTTGCTTCAAATTTCGCACAAGGCGTACGTTTAGTAGCATTTAGTAGTAATTGTGCTAAATTTGTTTGAAATCGGTTCAGATTTAGATATGGCCGCCATATATATCTTCCGTCCGATTTGCACTCATATGACCAGGGGGCCAAAATTATACTCCAATTTACGTGAAATTTCGCATAGATAGCAGAATTATTATTCTAACTATACATAATAAATTTAGTCTAAATCGGTTCAGATTATCTATAGCTCCCATATATACGTACACCAGAGTTGGGGAAATATGGTAGACTGTTACACATTTTAGACCCATTTTCAATGGAAGTTTCCTCCAATTAACTGGATAGCGTTAGCCGATTTAAATTTTAATTTTAGAGATTTTGTAGAAGTAAACAAATTGTCTCCTTTATATAGCTTCCAGCAAATGTGAAGTAGTTGAGATGGTAACACAAATTTTGGCCTACATAGGGGTGAAGGGTATAATATAGTCGGCCCCGCCCGACTTTAGACTTTACTTACTTGTTTTTTACTAAAATTGTGTTCCACCCTAGTGCATTAGCATACTTAAATTTTGAGTCTATAGATTCTGTAGAAGTCTATCAAATTCTATCCAAATCGAGTGATATTTAAATGTATGTATTTGGGACAAACCTTTATACATAGCACCCAACACATTTGACGGATGTGATATGGTATCGAAAATTTAGATCTACAAAGTGGTGCAGGGTGTAATATAGTCGGCCCCGCCCGACTTTAGACTTTCCTTACTTGTTTTGTCAAAATTCGGTTTTATTATTCAACATAGTTCCCTTCAAGAGCGATACAACGATTATAACGACCTTCCAATTTTTTTTTTTTTTTGATACCATTTTGGTAGTGCTCCTTCGGTTTTGTCTCAAAATAGGCCTCATTTTCGGCGATCACCTCTTCATTGCAGCCAAATTTTTTCCTTGCGAGCATCCTTTTGAGGTCTGAGAACAAGAAAAAGTCGCTGGGGGCCAGATCTGAAGAATACGGTGGGTACGGAAGCAATTCGAAGCCCAATTCATGAATTTTTGGCATCGTTCTCAATGATTTGTGGCACGGTGCGTTGTCTTGGTGGAACAACACTTTTTTCTTCTTCATATGGGGCCGTTTTGCCGCGATTTCGACCTTCAAACGCTCCATTAACGCCATATAATAGTCACTGTTGATGGTTTTTCCTTTCTCAAGATAATCGATAAAAATTATTCCATGCGCATCCCAAAAAAACAGTGCCAGCGGACTTTTGCTTCCACCGTATTTTTCCCTTCAGAAAACAGTATTTTATCAAAACACGAAATTCCTTTTTTCCATTTTTTTTTACAATAACAAAAGTTGCTTCACAAAAGACGCTCTATTTCACAAACTAATTGACTTACAGACGTCAAATTTTGACACGAATCATTTGAAGGTTGGTACTATATAAAACTAATATGCATTTAATACTAGCGACGCCATCTATGTGCCAGACCGGGGAGTTATAGCCCCCATATAAACCGATCCCGAGATTTGGTTTTGGAGCCACTTGGAGGAGCAAATTTCATCCGAGTCAGTTGAAATTTGGTACATTGTGCTAGTATATGGCCGTTAACAACCATGCCTAACTAGGTCCATATCGGTCTATAGTTATATATAGCCCTCAGATAAATCGATCCCCAATCGCACAAAAATTGGTCCATATCAAGTTCATAATTGTATATAGCCCCCACATAAACGACCCCCATATTTCAATTCTGGCTCTCTACGTACCGTGCAAAAGTCCATATCGATTCATAATTATTTGTAGACTTTCCTATACATACCTTTTTTGTCTAATATATACCACGTATGGACTAATTCACAATTTAGAAAACGATGTTAAGAAGTTTTAAGATAACACAACCCAAGTAATTCGATTGTGGATGACAGTCTTTCGTAGAAGTTTCTACGCAATCCATGGTGGAGAGAACATAAGATTCGGCCTGGCCGAACTTACGGCCGTATATACTTCTTTCAGTGTAGATTTTATTCTCTCTTATTTTCGGCCTTTTTCTGCCCCTTTCTCTCCCTGTATATTTATGGTACAATTTGTACTTTGAAAATTTCTATGACGCCAGGAGGAATCGAACTCAGACCTGTTGTTTTGTAATCCAACACACTATACCCTACTCCATGGTATGGATTTTTTCAATGTTGTAATTTTGCAATATAAATTATGTACTATACAACTAAAGAAAACAAGGGTATATTTTATTGGCATTGTCAATTAGTATGTTGCAATTCCTTTCTGAAATGTAATTTTTGCTAAAAAATATTTGTTGTATCATTATTACATTTTTATTAGAATAAATACATTGTGTTTAACGAAAATAAAACAATATTTCAAAATATTATATGTACTTTCACAAATGAACATGCACTTTATTTCTTCCGTCTTATTTATAATACATGTAAACATGTGTGCAAGGTGGTAAATTTTACCACCACGTGGACAGTTAAAGGTTAACTGTGCCCATAATCGCTGTATAGGTTTTTTTTTTTGAAAAATGTCAAGAAAAAAGCAAACCTTCAAGAAAAATTTAATTTTTAATATTTAATAATAATAATAAAAACAAACAAATAAAAAAATAATTTTAACAGGTAGGCCGAATCTTAAGTACCCACCACCATGAATCAAATATAACCGTTACCTTTGAAAACTCTTCGGCGTAACGTGTTACTTGAAAATATATAGCGGGTTACTTGATAAAGTTTAGAATGATAATATATAGAAATGATTAAAAAACGCCTTGATTTGAAATATAAAATCTATAGATTTAGAAATGTTACTTTCAGTTTCAAGCAACTTTTATGATCAGTGTGCCTTCTCTACCCTCAAGAAGTGAAATCGGTCTATATGGATGCGTTACCAAATGGAGCGATAAAAACTACATCCGTTACAGTTTCCGTCAAATCGGATAAAAACTACGGTTTATATAAGCCCAAGGAGTTAAATCAGTCTATATGGGTGCTATGCCACAAATATGCACCGATACACAAAATTCAGCACACTTAGTTGTGGTTCTGAAAAACCTACAGAATCAAGACCCCAAATCGGAGGGCGGGTGGGGGTATATATACAAATATATTATAATACATAATTTATTCGGAACACCTATTTATGGTCCGTGTGAAAATACTGTTTCTAGAAGCCCAAGAAGTAAAATCAAGAGATCGGTCTATATGGGGACTATACCAAAACATGGACCGAAACATCCCATTTTCGACACACCCTATTTGTGGTTCTAAAATACCTATAGATTTCGAAATTCAGGCAAATCGGATAGAAAATAAGGTTTCTAGAAGCCCAAAACCCCAAATCGGGGGGTCAAATTTTTGGAACATTACTTCTCAGCCACCTCTCTTATTGCTAATATTTCAGCCTGAAAAACACTACAGTGATTAAGTAATCTTTTCGCTCGAAGTTCCAGATCTTTATAATATACTCCGAAACCCACTTGTCCATCCAATTTGGGCCATCAGTGTAGAAATCTATATATCTTTTATTCCCCCGGTTCTGTGTACACCACGCGTCACTATTGGGAATTAGAGTTTCAAACTTTTTGTCGAAAAGTGGTTTCGTCAGAGTGTATCCACTACGTTAGACACATCTGGAATTATTTTGAGGACCGAACTGTGACTGTACATTTTTTCCCACCACAGCGATAGCTTGCGCAACCGCACAGCTGTTGTTGCAGCTAACTGTTTGGCCAAAATGTCTAAAGTCAATAGATGAAGCATGATATTAAGGGAATCTGTTCCTGTCTAACTGAATACGCCTGAGAGCACGCCATACGCTGAAGTTTATCTAAACCTGTCGGTTGCTGAAGTGCCGGCCACCAGACTATAACACCATATAGCATTATAGGTCTAACCACTGACGTGTATAGCCAATGCACAATTTTCGGTTTTAGTCCCCACTTTTTTCCTATTGCCTTTTTGCACGACTACAAAGCTAACGAGGCTTTTCTCGCTCTTTCTTCAATATTAAAGTTCAGCTTCCTGTCCAGAATAACGCCAAGGTATTTTGCACACTCACCAAAGGGAATTCAATACCCCCTAAGGGTATGTGCTTTACCGTGGGAGTTTTGCGATCTTTTCAGTACATGAATAATTCTGTCTTTGCAGGATTTACTCCAAGACCATTCCAAAGAAGAGGTGATAGAACTCCTCCTTGGAGAGTGCCTCTGTACACATACCTTTGCATGTTTGCTTATCCTAGTGTGGCCGAAATACGTCTCCTCATTAGCAGTTCTTCTAGCAGACTAAGTATACCTGGATTAACATTCAGAGTTGCTAGTCCATTTAATATTGAGCTCGGATGGACGTTATTGAATGCCCCCTCGATAAAGCGACACGATTGTGTATTCATTGACAAATAGTGAGCTTTCAATAAAGCTGACTAGTTCATGCAAAGCGGTTTCAGTAGACCTGCCCTTCGAGTATGCATGTTGTCGTTTCGAGAGCAAACTTGAATCGACCCTAGTTCTAAGATAAATGTCTATCATCCTCTCAAGAGCCTTAAATAGGAATGAGGATAAGCTGATTGGTCGGAAATCCTCAGACGTATTCTCAATACTGCTGCAGTAAACATTCCAAGAGTTATGCTGAGCCTTTCTCAGTTCTCGCTTGTATCCTCTAAGATTCTTCTTGTAAGCATCCCAATCCTCAGGAGCTCTTGTGGACTTTGCTTTTTTAAAGAGCTTCCTGCAGGATTTCCTCATATTACTTAACTCCGTAGACCACCATGGTAGTCGATTTTTCCCCCTTGGCTTCCTTCTAGCGCTTGCAGCTTTCAGTGAGATGTTGAAGGCATTAGTAATCCGCTCCACTGCGTGTTCGACATCTTGCACAGTGCTCATATTTGTCTCTGGTATTTCCGGTATCATATCGAACGATTCCCTATACGTATTCCAATCAGCTTTCCTAACATTTGGCGGAAATATGGTCGTTGAAGTACGAAAAGCTAATCTGAAACTGATGTAGCGATGATCTGAGAAGTTATGTTCCCTCAAAACTTGCCACTCAGATATCTTATCATTCAGTTCCGGAGAGGCCAATGTGACGTCCAACACCTCTTGCCTGTTTTTGGTGACGAAGGTTGGTGCATCTCCCTTATTGCAAACTACCAGGTTTGTATGCAAAATAAACTCTATTAGCGACTCTCCCCTTGCATTAGTATCACTACTTCCCCAAATACTATGATGTGCATTTGCATCCCATCCCATAATGAGTTTTGTCTTTGTGTTCAGTGACTCCTCAACTAAGGTCTTAACGGCACATGGAGGCATCTCCCTATCATGTCCATGTAGACCGAAGATACCCAGTGTTTGCACTTGGATATCTCTAGACTGGCTACGACAGTGTCTGTATTGCTCAATGAAGGAAGCAGATACATTTTTAGTTCGTTTTTAGCAATTATACATGCTCGACTTATATCTTTACCGGTATTATGCAAAAGTTTGAAACCCGGAGTGCTTAATTCACAGATCTTGTTCTTATATATGTATGGTTCTTGAATAAGAACTATATCTATGTCTCCTTTCATCAGGAGAACTTTTAAGGCAGCACAAGCGGCCTTACAATGGTGAAGATTTATCTGGAGGAAGCGTAGAATTATCCAAATTTTCAACCACCGTCACATCAGCCGCTTCAATTGAGTCAACAACGACTTCCTCTTCACAGATCTCGGTGACTCTTGCAATAACCCGCGGTTCAGCTTTGGTGAGGTTTGATCCTGTAGTAGTAGTAGTAGTAAGTACTTCTTTATTTAATATTATTTTCATTTTAACAATTTTGCAAATATATACATTGTTTGATTGATTTCATTTAAATTTAAAATATATCTTTAGTTTGAAGTTAATATAAAGGTTTTGCGACATGTTTTCACGTCAGTCGCATAATCATTTATTTACTTTTATTCTTTATTTTGATTTTTTTGTTTTTATTGAAATTCTGTAATTAAAAAATGTCTATAATTGTAAGCGGATTTTATATAATTTACTAAGCTGCTCCAGTCACTTTCTCCTCTGCCATCCAACATTCTAAGCGTTTCTTCTTCGTTCAACCTTGGTTTCCCGAAAGCTGCAATTCTAAATTCGCTTAATACAGGGCAGCAGGCAATGAAATGTTGGGTCGTTTCTTCAACTAGCATGTTACAAAGTTTACATATTTTATCCTCCTCATTCCGTCCATAATTGTTTCCATTTAAGTGAATCATTCCACTTCGGGCTTTAAATATCCAACTAATTTCTTCCAGTGTATATTTTTCATTTATGTATAACTGGGCTCTGAAGGAACTTAGGGATTTATGTCTTCTGCTTTGAGCTTTCGTTTGAAATCGTCTTTGCTTCAGATTTAATTTCAATGCACATAGCAAGTCTGTACTAAACGTATTCCATGATTCGATATCATTTATTACTTCAGGCCATAGCAAGTTCATGTCTTCTGCAAGTGCTTTCAGTTCTTTTACCCAGAAACAATTTCTATTCATCAATAAAGTGGTTAACTGGTGCGGAAGGCGGTTGCGGTTATAGAGAAACATGGTTTTGCCTATATATCTTAAATGGAGGTTCAAAGTATATAACTGGGAATCTTCTACATCTGTTTCAAGCATTAGAATATAGTTTGGTGTGTTACTAGGCACTCTAAATAATCTTTTTATGAAGTATCTCTGCAGAGTTGACATCATCGAAATATGTGAATCCCCATACTTGAGCTGCATACGTTTGTACAGACCTGCAAACTGACAAGAAGAGTTTCCACTTGGCATCTACATCAATGTCTTTCCTTCCTACGAAATTCTGCCAAGTTGTGTTCAGAGCATTCTTTGCTGCGATATTTCGTTGTTGCAAGTGTTTCCGAAAAGTTAGCGTTGGTGTAAAAATCACTCCTAGGTATTTAAATTCATTTGCTATTCGTACCTCTCTTCCATTAAAAACCCATTTCTCACATCTGCTCAGTCTACCTCCATTTCTGAAAACCATTATTTCCGATTTTTGAAGATTGACTTCTAGATTCCATGTTGTACAATAGACTTCTAAATTTTTGATCATCTTCTGCATCACCAATACGTTATCGACAAGAATAACAATATCGTCTGCATATAACAAAAGGCGTACGTTTAGATTTTCTACACGGTTGAAAAAGACTGTTTTTCATATGTTTGGCTATAAACATTATATGTTTGGAACACAAATTTTTAAACACAATATTTTTGAGTGCAAGCATATAATGTTCATAAACTAGCATAACATGTTTGGGACATATATGTTAATATGTTAGAACATATTATGTTTGGGACATAAAATGTTTGTAAATATAATATGCTTGAATGCAAACATATATTAATTTAGAAATAGCCTATAAACATATATGTGTTTAGTAGCTTGGAGCGCTATTTAACAGGGAGCGATATTGAATTAAGTTGGTGGTTGTTGCTTGTTATTACAAAATTAACATTTTATTTTTCCTTGGGCAATTGATCAGCTACTTCTTTGATCCTTACAAACTGTGTGGTCCGCTGTTCGAATCCCCGTCCGGCAAAAGGTAAAATTAAAATAAAAAAATCATACAATTGAATAATTTCTTCTACAATGTTTGTATTACAGAAAAAGGTGCTAAGAACTAAAAAATCTCGTGAAAGTGACAAAGATGTGGGGGAATATATAATTGGGCAGAAACAAAATTTTGAGCATTCAGGTCGAAAACCTATGTTGTTAGCACCTATATTACCTGTTTATTTTCATAATTCATTGTGATTGTAAATATATAAATAAATAAATGAAATTTTGAGCACAATATTGTTTGGGAGAATTTTTTTTAATCATATAATATTTTTGGGTGCAAAATGCTTCCAAACATATTATATGTTCACATAATAACATATTGTTTTTTGGAAGACAACATTATTGAATTTGGAACTTAGACTACCCAAACATATATTGTTTAGACCAATATGCTTTCAAACATATTATATATTGGAAGAGATCAAACATATAAATGTTTGGGCAATACCCAAAAATGTATATGCTTGAAGCAAAATAGGTTTGGGAGTATATGTTACAGAAGCGATTTTTTGTGAGCGTGTATATTCAATCCACCACCCAGGCATTCGTCTAAATCGTTTATATAAAGTGAGAAAAGCAGAGGTGATAATAGACACCCCTGTTTTAATCCCCTTGTGGTAATGAAGTATTCTGACCTCTCCTCACCCGTCCATACTGCTGATTGAGTGTTTTTGTATATTGAATCTATCATTTGTACCATTTTATTTGATAGTCCTATTTCGTGTAATTTATAGATTAATGATTGCCTTGATATGTTGTCGAAAGCAGCTCTGTTTTGGAATGCTTTGGCTGTTCGTTTTGGAATGCTTTGGTTGATCGCTTTTGTATACCTTCATATGCACTGTTAGAAAAATATGTTTTTCATATGTTCCGATATAAACAAAATGTGTTTCGGGCACAATTTTAAAACACAATATATTTAAGCGCAAACATGTAATGTTCCTAAACTAACACTAAATGTTTGGGACATCTATGTTAATATGTTAGAATATATTATGTTTGGGACATGAATGTTTCATAAAAATCATATGTGTGAATGCAAACATATATAAATTTACAAATTTCGACTAAACATACATATGTTGTGATATTTTATTCAAAGCGACAGAGAGAGTATAGAGAAAGAAATAGAGATGGAAACCGGGAGAGTTGACGAAAGATATCAACATAACACAGCGAGAGAATCAAAAGAGAGCGATTTCTGTGAAACCGCTTGTATGTTGTTTCGGAAAACTGTTTTATGATAAGGCCAAAAATTTGATATGCTTAAGTCTAAATATTATTTAATTTGAATAAAGAGAATGGACATTCGGAACCAAGAAAATAGACATTTGAAAAACAAACAGCATATGTTTCGACTTGAGAGCAGCATTTTATGTATGTGTGGACATGTGTTTTGTTTATCATTTTGGCATCATGGGCACAATTTTTTTCTTGGTTCGTTAAAAGAAATCAGGGGTCTTCATAAAAATAACGAAAGGGCACTATACTCTTTTTAGAGTTGGGACAGTAAAATGAAATAAGGAGGAAATAGTGAAAAATTACACAGTAAAATGTATAAAAACAAAGTTTAGTTCCTCTTAATTAATAAGTAGTCCACGAGGAGTTGACGGTCACCTTCAAATATAAAAGCGGGCATTAAGTTCGAGTTTTGCAGCTAAAACAATTTAAAAAGTTTATTTTCTTTAAAATGAATTATTAAAGAAAAATAAAAGGCATTTTAGAGCGATGGTGTTAAATGCTAGTAAAAAACTGTTCACGCCTAAATAAATGTATGTTTATATTATAAAATTATTTATGTACGTTTATACTCGACTCCACGTTCTTCTTTTGTTAGAGTTTTTGAATTCCTTCCAAATTTTAAAGTTTTGTACCAAAAACAGTTTTTTGTTACAAAATTTTTATTTTGCAAAAAAAAAATTTCATCCAAAAATCAGTCAATTTCGTTTATATCAAGCTACTGTCTATAAATCTTTAATAACCCACATTTCGAAGTTTCATTATAAAAATTTAATATAGCATAAATATAAATGTGTAAATTAAAAAAAAGTGTTCGGTCGGAGCAGGGATTGAACCCACGACCCTTTGCATGCAAAGCAGACATGCTAACCACTGCTCCACGTGGCAAACAAATGTATGTTTCTGTTAAATAATGTTATGTTTGCATGGGCTCGTGGGCGCTGCAAACCATGCTACATAAATGTAACTTATAACGATAATTATCTGCTGGTGACCATAACAGCTACGTAGCCCAGTGTATAGTGTGTTGGCTTACAAACTGTATGGTCCTCGGTTCGATTCTCCGTGCAGGCGAAAGGTAAAATTTAAAAAATTTATAAAAGTGAATAATTTCTTCAACATTATTTGTATTACAGAAAAAGGTGCCAAGAACTAAAAAATTTCGTGGAAGTGAAAATTACGAGTATGTTAGGGAATGAGCACAATCGTCTTTGGGAAAAATTCTTCCAAGCATATAATATTTTTGGGCTCAAAATGCTTCCAAACATATAATATGTTCACATAAAACAAACATATTAATGTTTCGGCAGTATCCAATAATATATGTGCTTCCTGCAAAATATGTTTGGAACATATGTTAAAGAAGCGATTTTTTTTGAGGGTGTGAATATCATGAAAGCCATAACTTACACGTCCTTGGATCTGGGCTAGATGTGGCAGCGACTCTATGTTTAATATAAACACTGCATGTCGTCCTGGTCCATCCACCTCATCTAAACGACCAACCTTCGGCGCCTGGAAGATCTGGGTTACATTCCTATAGTCTCTTTATTATTGACTCAGGATCAGGAGGGTTTGCAGGTATCCATGCATGTGCTCTAGGTTTAGCCGGTATGTCTTTTTTTGTCGACTAACTCCAAAGCGGCTCCTTCCACCAATTAGCATCAAAGCACCTTTAAAGCAATCCATAGACATCTGGTCCGCAAATGCTATAAACTTATATCGTCCTTGATGCCATCCAGCATCTCGCCGTCGAGGACTTGGTCCGGGAAACTTTTTTCGCACCTCTGAGTAGACACCAGACATCGCGGTCTCAATTCCTCCCCCCCCCCCCCCCCCATTTTTGCTATGGAACAATACTGTTCAATGCTCCTTTATTAATGATAGCCATCACAAGGCTGTTTTTGCAACTGAGGCAAACGATCTTTGATCCCGTTTAGAGGATGGCAGTTCATCCGGTGATCGTTCCCTTTTGCCAGCTTCAAGAATTCCTTGAAGAATCGCTTTGCTTAGCCGATTTTAAGAATCGCTTTGCTTAGCCGACAACGTGCTTGGGTCGATAGATCCTAAATTATTTAGGATAAACCAAGCATTTCTGCGTTCTTTGAATCCCTTTCGTGAGGGATTACCCCTTGTGATGTCGTTACCTTAGAAAAGGTTCGACTTGCCAAAGTGTCACCGCCAGTCGACCCGTCTACAGGTCGACTAATTGGGCCTGACTCTTGGTCGCTGCCCAAATTTATAACTTCAGCCGTTACCCGTCCACTGGGCCCTGAAGTTAGCAACCCAGTGGATGACTTTGAATTTCGCTGCATGGTGGTTTATTATTTCCACCACACGTGAAATTCGTAATAAGTTCTTATTACGATGAAATAATCCGCTATTAAAAAACAGGCCCGTGCAGCTCAACGGTTGAATAATCATATAGATCATACTAACACCACGTATCGAATTTCAATCGTATGGGATAAATTTTGCTCTTCCTAGAGGGCCCGAAGTACAAATCTGGTGATCAGTTTATATCGGGGCTATATATAATTATGGACCGATATGGACCACTTTTTGCATGGTTGTTAGAGATCATATACTAACACCACGTATCAAATTTCAACCGGATCGGATAAATTTTGCTCCTCCGAGAGGCTCCGGAGGTCAAATCTGGGGATCGCTTTATATGGGGTCTATATATAATTATGGACCGATATGCACCAATTTTTGCATGATTGTTAGAAATCTGAGGGTCGGTTTACATGTAGCGCCGTCATTGCAAGATTTGGTATGACGCAAGCCAATTTCCCATCTTCTAAAGTATATTGTCTTTGCCACACATACATAAAATGCTGCTCTCAAGGCAAAAGGAAATGCCTTTTCTTCAAATGTCTTTTCTCTTTACTCCTAATAATCATTGTAATATTCAAATTAAATAATATTTAGACTTAATCATATCAAACTTTTACGAAACCTCATCAACATGCCAAGCACAAAGCCAAAAAAATGTATTCATGCAACAGTTTTCCAACACTTTTCTCTTTTGATTCTCTTGCTGTGTTAACATATGCTGATATCTTTCGTCAACCCTCCCGGTTTCCATCTCTATTTCTTTCCCTATTCTCCCTTTCTAGCTCTCTGCATAAATTATCAGTTTATCAAGTTTACACAAAATTTGTAAATTTTTTATGAAACATTGATGCCCCAAACATAATATATTCCAACATATTAACATTTGTGTCCCAAATATTTTATGCTAGTTTTGGAGCGTTACATTTTTGCACTTAAATATATTGTGTTTAAAAAATTCTGCCCAATATTTTGTTTAAATCGGAGTATATGAAACAAATATTTTTTCTATCAGTGTGGCAACTATGTTAATTACCACATATAGGACTATATTTTCGTAATAAGTTTTTTTTCATATTCATTGTGTCTTCTGTAAATTTCCCCTAAATTCATGATTGAATATTCCAAAGTATCAAGAGCATGGCCAGCATATCGAATATCATCAAAATTCAAGGCCTTTGCCGTATGATGACAATAATCCGCACATGAATATCAAACATTAATGAACGTTTGAAATTGAGCTGAAATATAATATCTGTGATTTAATTCCAATCCATATAATTTGGTTTGCAAACAAACGAAATAAAGCTATTTCATGAAAGGGCCAAAAGAATTCAAACAAGGACTTTTGACGCAATTACATTCTGGGCAAATATTTAATGGGAAAGCGGACATGAGGGGCATACATACATGTTTGTGCTTATAATAGTCCTACAAAAGACCAATTGATGTCACATAATGCGGTAGGACAATGCGATTAAATAATGGTTGGCATATGGTATCATGAAAGCAGAATAATCTTCTTTTCGGTAAATATATATTTCACAATATTGTAACCCAAAAGTCACTAAATCCGTCAATCTCATAGTGGCAAAGAAGATTATTAAATATTGTATCTTGCAGATGAATAAAGATGATGAATTTAATTTGTAATGTGTGTAATTAATGAGTAACATAACGAAATTATTGTAATATATTCTGTTTAAATAAAAATAATTTAAATTACATACCGTAGTTAAATTAATTTAAATAAAATTAAAAAAAAAAATAATCTTAAACGAATTTCCGTGACCATTTTGTTCTGAACATTTAAGCATTATGGTGGATATGAAGTTCGGGCTTAACCTCTAAAACTGAAAATAAATCTGTAAAAGCAGAATAAAATTATAATTTTTGGCAAATTTTATTATGATATTGTAGGGAATAATCCAGATCGAATCTTCTGGACACTCCACCATGGATTGCGTAGAAAGTTCTACTAAAGAATGTCATCCACAATCGAATTACTTAGGTTATGGTTACAGTTACCGATGGCAAGCTATACTAAACCTTCTAAGCATTGTCTTCTAAATTGTATGTTATTCCATATGGAGTCTAAGTTAGATAAAACAAGTATATGTGTCATTAAGTTCGTCGTGGCGGAATCTTATATACCAACCACCATGAATCAAATAATATAGTTTCCTTTGAAAATCATCATCGTAGCTGGTTAATTGAATTCAGATATTCTCACTAGTAGATAACAGATATTCTCTATAGTAGATGGCTGCAACTGGTAATCTTGCCGAAGTTACATTTAAAGTTTCTTCATATGGAGATTACATCAGATTCTGGATTTGTTTGATAAATATCTCATCAAAATGTGCACGAAAATCCGATAGAAGTTTAGGTTAGGTTAGGTTATGTGGCAGCCCGATGTATCAGGCTCACTTAGACTATTCAGTCCATTGTGATACCACAGTGGTGAACTTCTCTCTTATCACTGAGTGCTGTCTATATGTGCTCTACACCAAAATATTGACCGTGGACGGCTAATGTTTCTACATAAAAACATGAACCGATACACACCATATTCGGCACACCTCTCTGGTGGAAATCGGGGTTATACCAAAACATGGACCAGTACACACCATATTCAGCATACCTCTTTGTGGACTTAAAATATGTTTAGATTTTGAATTTCAGGCAAATCGGATAAAAATTGGGGTATAAAGACGCTCAAGAAGACAAATCGGGAGATAGATCTATATGGGGGCTATACCAAAACCTGGACCAATACTGACTATATTCAGCAAACCTATTTGTGGACCTAAACTATCGCTATATTTCCGATTTCAGGCAAATAACATTAAAATTGCGTTATATAGGTTCCTAAGACCCAAAACCGGGGGATCGGTTTATATAGGAGATATGTCTAAACCTTGACCGATATAGCCCATCTTGGTGGATCGGTTTATATTGTAGGTCTATATTATTATGGATCGATATGTACATATTTTTGCACGTTTGTTAGAGGGCATATACTAACATCACGTATCGAATTTCAACCGGATCGGATAAAATTTACTACTCCTCGTGGTTCCGGTGTTTAAATGTGGGGATTGGTTTGTATGGGTGCTACACTGAAAAAATATTTTCGTAATATTAAAGATTACGCAACCTAAATTTTAGGATGCGCAATTTACAAATTACTAAGGACAAATTTCTTAAAAATTATGAAATTTTAATTAAGATAAATATTATTATCTTTGCTTCAAAAAATATTTTTATACCCTCCACCATAGGATGGGAGGTATATTAACTTTGTCATTCTGTTTATAACACATCCAAATATTGCTCTAAGACCCCATAAAGTATATATATTCTGGGTCGTGGTGAAATTCGGAGTCGATCTAAGCATGTCCGTCCGTCTGTTAAAATCACGCTAACTTCCGAACGAAACAAGCTATCTACTTGAAACTTGGCACAAGTAGTTGTTATTGATATAGGTCAGTAGGTTAAAGTGGTATTGAAAATTGAACATATCGGTCCACTTTTACGTATAGCCTCATATAAACGGACCTTCAGATTTGGCTTGCGGAGCCTCTAAGAGAAGCATATTTCATTCGATCCTGCTGAAATTTGGTACATGGTGTTGGTATATGGTCTGTAATAACCATGCAAAAATTGGTCCACATCGGCCCATAATTATATATAGCCCCCATATAAACCGAGCCCCAGATTTGGCTTGCGGAGCCTCAAAGAGAAACACGTTTCTTCCGATCCGGCTGAAATTTGTTACATGGTGTTAGTATATGGTCTCTAACAACCATGCAAAAGTTGGTCCACATCGGTTCATAATTATATATAGCCCCCATATAAACCGTTCTCCAGATTTGACCTCCGAAGCCTCTTGGTGGAGCAAAATACTTCCGATCCGGTTCAAATGTGGAACGTGGTATTACTAAATGGTCTCTAACATCCATGCAAAAATTGGTCCACATCGGTTCACAATTATATTTAGCCCCCATAAAAACCGATCCCCAGATTTGGCTTGTGGAGCCTCTAAGAGAAGCCAATTTCATGCGATCCGGTTAAAATTTGGAACATGGTGTTAGTATATGGTCTCTAACAACCGTGCCAGAACTGGTCCATAATTATATATAGCCCCCATATAAACCGTTGTCCAGATTTTACTTCCGGAATCTCTTGGAGGAGCAAAATTCATCCGATCCGGTTCAAATTTGTAACGTGGTGTTAGTATATGGCCTATAACAACCATATCAAAATTGGTCCATATCGGCCTATAGTTGTATATAGCCGATCTCTAATCACACAAAAATTGGTCCAAATCAGTTCATAATCATTGCCACTCGAACCAAAGCTAATCTACCAACATTTTATTTCTATAGAAAATTTATATATATAATTTATATATATATTTATTATTTATATATAATTATTAATACACCCTCAAAAAAATATCGCATCTGTAGCGTATACCCCAAACACATTTTACCTCAAGCATATATATTTTTTGGATTGGTCCAAACAAAATATGTTTGTATTGTTCAAACACATTATGTTTCACCTTAGGGCATACACTGGTAGTAAAAATTTTAATTAAATTTTCTTTGTGTGGATATATTTGTAAAGCGCCAATTTTTTACTTCCAATATTTTACTTGCAGGTCTCTAGGTCTCTATTTCTAAACACATATATGTTTTAGGCTATTTCTAAATTAATATATGTTTGCATCTAAGCATATTACATTCACAAACATTTCATGTCCCAAACATAATATGTTCTAACATATTAACATATATGTCTCAAACATGTTATGCTAGTTTATTAACATTCAATTCAATTCAATTTCTTTATTGTTTAATAATAGTTACAATATTCATTTATATAAATTTAGCTATATAATTTTAAAGAGCTTAAGGGTTAACCTTTTTCTACTTAAATAATGCAAACTGATAATATGAAAGATGTATGGATTAATTGGTGATTTAAATGGAGGTAAAATTTAACAAAAACCTTTATGAATATTTTTTTTTAATTTTTTTTTTTTTTTTGTTTTTCATTTTTATTCTTTTTTATACCCTCCATCATAGGATGGGGGTATATTAACTTTGTCATTCCGTTTGTAACACATCGAAATATTGCTCTAAGACCCCATAAAGTATATATATTCTGGGTCGTGGTGAAATTCTGAGTCGATCTAAGCATGTCCGTCCGTCCGTCCGTCCGTCCGTCCGTCCGTCCGTCCGTCCGTCCGTCTGTTGAAATCACGCTAACTTCCGAACGAAACAAGCTATCGACTTGAAACTTGGCACAAGTAGTTGTTATCGATGTAGGTCGGATGGTATTGAAAATGGGCCATATCGGTCCACTTTTACGTATAGCCCCCATATAAAGGGACCCTCAGATTTGGCTTGTGGAGCCTCTAAAAGAAGCATATTTCATTCGATCCGGCTGAAATTTGGTATATGGTGTTGGTATATGGTCTCTAACAACCATGCAAAAATTGGTCCACATCGGTCCATAATTATATATAGCCCCCATATAAACCGATCCCCAGATTTGGCTTGTGGAGCCTCTAACAGAAGCATATTTCATCCGATCCGGCTGAAATTTGGTATATGGTGTTGGTATATGGTCTCTAACAACCATGCAAAAATTGGTTCACATCGGTCCATAATTATATATAGCCCCCATATAAACCGATCCCCAGATTTGGCTTGCGGAGCCTAAAAGAGGAGCATATTTCATCCGATCCGGCTGAAATTTGGTATATGGTGTTGGTATATGGTCTCTAACAACCATGCAAAAATTGGTCCACATCGGTCCATAATTATATATAGCCCCCATATAAACCGATCCCCAGATTTGGCTTATGGAGCCCCAAACAGAAGCATATTTCATCCGATCCGGCTGAAATTTGGTATATAGTGTTGGTATATGGTCTCTAACAACCATGCAAAAATTGGTTCACATCGGTCCATAATTATATATAGCCCCCATATAAACCGATCCCCAGATTTGGCTTGCGGAGCCTAAAAGAGAAGCAAATTTTATCCGATCCGGCTGAAATTTGGTACATGGTGTCACTATATGGTCTCTAACAACCATGCAAAAATTGGTACCCATCGGTCCATAATTATATATAGCCCCCATATAAACCGATCCCCAGATTTGGCTTGCGGAGCCTCAAAGAGAAGAAAATTTCATCCGATCCGGCTGAAATTTGGTACATGATGTTGGTATATGGTCTCTAACAACCATGCAAAAATTTGTCCATATCGGTCCATAATTATATATAGCGCCCATATAAACCGATCCCCAGATTTGGGTTGCGGAGCCTCAAAGAGAAGCAAATTTGATCCGATCCGCCTGAAATTTGGTACATGATATTGGTATATGGTCTCTAACAACCGTGCAAAAATTGGTCCACATCGGTTCATAATTATATATGGGCCCCATATAAACCGATCCCCAGATTTGGCTTGCGAAGTCTCCAAGAGAAGCAAATTTCATCCAATCCGGTTGTAATTTGGAACATGGTCCATATCGGTCCATAATTATATCTAGCCCCCATATAAAACGTTCTCCAGATTTGACCTCCGGAGCCTCTTGGAGGAGCAAAATTCATCCGATCCGGTTCAAAGTAGGAACGTGGTGTTAGTATATGGTCGCTAACAACCATACCAAAATTGGTCCAATCACACAAAAATTGGTCCATATCGGTTCATAATCATGGTTGCCACTAGAGCCAAAAATAATCTACCAAAATTTTATTTCTATAGAAAATGTTGTCAAAATTTTATTTCTAGAGAAAATTTTGTTAAAATTTTATTCGGTTCATAATAAAATTTTCATCATTGTCAAAATTTTATTTCTATAGAAAATTTTGTCAAAATTTTATTTCTATAGAAAATTTTGTTCAAATTTTATTCGGTTCATAATCATAGTTGCCAGTCGAGCCAAAAATAATCGACCAAGATTTTATGTCTATAGAAAATTTTGTCAAAAGTTTATTTCTATAGAAAATTTTGTTAAAATTTTATTTCTGAAAAAATTTTTGTTAAAATTTTCTTTCCATAGAAAATTTTGTCAAAATTTTTATTTCTATAGAAAATTTTGTGAAAATTTTATTTCCATAGAAAATTTTTTAATATTTTCTTTCTATTGAATTATATACGTATTGGATCGATCTTTTTATACCCTCCATCATAGGATGGGGGTATATTAACTTTGTCATTCCGTTTGTAACACATCGAAATATTGCTCTAAGACCCCATAAAGTATATATATTCTGGGTCGTGGTGAAATTCTGAGTCGATCTAAGCATGTCCGTCCGTCCGTCCGTCCGTCCGTCTGTTGAAATCACGCTAACTTCCGAACGAAACAAGCTATCGACTTGAAACTTGGCACAAGTAGTTGTTATCGATGTAGGTCGGATGGTATTGAAAATGGGCCATATCGGTCCACTTTTACGTATAGCCCCCATATAAAGGGACCCTCAGATTTGGCTTGTGGAGCCTCTAAAAGAAGCATATTTCGTTCGATCCGGCTGAAATTTGGTATATGGTGTTGGTATATGGTCTCTAACAACCATGCAAAAATTGGTCCACATCGGTCCATAATTATATATAGCCCCCATATAAACCGATCCCCAGATTTGGCTTGTGGAGCCTCTAACAGAAGCATATTTCATCCGATCCGGCTGAAATTTGGTATATGGTGTTGGTATATGGTCTCTAACAACCATGCAAAAATTGGTTCACATCGGTCCATAATTATATATAGCCCCCATATAAACCGATCCCCAGATTTGGCTTGCGGAGCCTAAAAGAGGAGCATATTTCATCCGATCCGGCTGAAATTTGGTATATGGTGTTGGTATATGGTCTCTAACAACCGTGCAAAAATTGGTCCACATCGGTCCATAATTATATATAGCCCCCATATAAACCGATCCCCAGATTTGGCTTATGGAGCCTCAAACAGAAGCATATTTCATCCGATCCGGCTGAAATTTGGTATATAGTGTTGGTATATGGTCTCTAACAACCATGCAAAAATTGGTTCACATCGGTCCATAATTATATATAGCCCCCATATAAACCGATCCCCAGATTTGGCTTGCGGAGCCTAAAAGAGAAGCAAATTTTATCCGATCCGGCTGAAATTTGGTACATGGTGTCACTATATGGTCTCTAACAACCATGCAAAAATTGGTACCCATCGGTCCATAATTATATATAGCCCCCATATAAACCGATCCCCAGATTTGGCTTGCGGAGCCTCAAAGAGAAGAAAATTTCATCCGATCCGGCTGAAATTTGGTACATGATGTTGGTATATGGTCTCTAACAACCATGCAAAAATTTGTCCATATCGGTCCATAATTATATATAGCGCCCATATAAACCGATCCCCAGATTTGGGTTGCGGAGCCTCAAAGAGAAGCAAATTTGATCCGATCCGCCTGAAATTTGGTACATGATATTGGTATATGGTCTCTAACAACCGTGCAAAAATTGGTCCACATCGGTTCATAATTATATATGGGCCCCATATAAACCGATCCCCAGATTTGGCTTGCGAAGTCTCCAAGAGAAGCAAATTTCATCCAATCCGGTTGTAATTTGGAACATGGTCCATATCGGTCCATAATTATATCTAGCCCCCATATAAAACGTTCTCCAGATTTGACCTCCGGAGCCTCTTGGAGGAGCAAAATTCATCCGATCCGGTTCAAAGTAGGAACGTGGTGTTAGTATATGGTCGCTAACAACCATACCAAAATTGGTCCAATCACACAAAAATTGGTCCATATCGGTTCATAATCATGGTTGCCACTAGAGCCAAAAATAATCTACCAAAATTTTATTTCTATAGAAAATGTTGTCAAAATTTTATTTCTAGAGAAAATTTTGTTAAAATTTTATTCGGTTCATAATAAAATTTTCATCATTGTCAAAATTTTATTTCTATAGAAAATTTTGTCAAAATTTTATTTCTATAGAAAATTTTGTTCAAATTTTATTCGGTTCATAATCATAGTTGCCAGTCGAGCCAAAAATAATCGACCAAGATTTTATGTCTATAGAAAATTTTGTCAAAAGTTTATTTCTATAGAAAATTTTGTTAAAATTTTATTTCTGAAAAAATTTTTGTTAAAATTTTCTTTCTATAGAAAATTTTGTCAAAATTTTTATTTCTATAGAAAATTTTGTGAAAATTTTATTTCCATAGAAAATTTTTTAATATTTTCTTTCTATTGAATTATATACGTATTGGATCGATCTTTTTTGATTTAATATATACCACGTATGGACATACAATTTAGAAGATGGTGTTAGGAGGTTTTAAGATACCTTGCCATCGACAAGCGTTACCGCAACTTAAGTAATTCGATTGTGGATGGCAGTGTTTAGAAGAAGTTTCTACGCAATCCATGATGGAGGGTACATAAGCTTCGGCCTGGCCGAACTTACGGCCGTATATACTTGTTTTTAATAAAAACATCTATCCTAACTTAAATCTAATTACGAGACCAGCTCAGCTATATGATTAAATTCGGAAAAAGAACATTTGGCGTTGAAATTGGAAGTCATTATAAAGGGTGATTCTTTTGAGGTTAGGATTTTCATGCATTAGTATTTGACAGATCACGTGGGATTTCAGACATGGTGTCAAAGAGAAAGATGCTCAGTATGCTTTGACATTTCATCATGAATAGACGAACGATCTGCCACAACGTCGAATTTTCAGTGAATGGGCCCTAGAAAAGTTGGCAGAAAATCCGTTTTTTTATCGACAAATTTTGTTCAGCGATGAGGCTCATTTCTGGTTGAATGGCTACGTAAATAAGCAAAATTGCCGCATTTGGAGTGAAGAGCAACCAGAAGCCGTTCAAGAACTGCCCATGCATCCCGAAAAATGCACTGTTTGGTGTGGTTTGTACGCTGGTGGAATCATTGGACCGTATTTTTTCAAAGATGCTGTTGGACGCAACGTTACGGTGAATGGCGATCGCTATCGTTCGATGGTAACAAACTTTTTGTTGCCAAAAATGGAAGAACTGAACTTGGTTGACATGTGGTTTCAACAAGATGGCGCTACATGCCACACAGCTCGCGATTCTATGGCCATTTTGAGGGAAAACTTCGGAGAACAATTCATCTCAAGAAATGGACCGGTAAGTTGGCCACCAAGATCATGCGATTTGACGCCTTTAGACTATTTTTTGTGGGGCTACGTCAAGTCTAAAGTTTACAGAAATAAGCCAGCAACTATTCCAGCTTTGGAAGACAACATTTCCGAAGAAATTCGGGCTATTCCGGCCGAAATGCTCGAAAAAGTTGCCCAAAATTGGACTTTCCGAATGGACCACCTAAGACGCAGCCGCGGTCAACGTTTAAATGAAATTATCTTCAAAAAGTAAATGTCATGGACCAATCTAACGTTTCAAATAAAGAACCGATGAGCTTTTGCAAATTTTATGCGTTTTTTTTTTTTTAAAGTTATCAAGCTCTTAACAAATCACCCTTTATTAATTTTGTCAGCCACTAAGTCGATATTAGCATCGTGGTGAAGTACCTCAGTTGAGAATAATCTGGGACGGTTGTAAATTAATTTAAGTACTTTATTCTGAACGATTTGCAATTTTTTTACATGAACATTTGCACTAAAAGCCCAAACAGGAGCTGCATAGAAAATAACGGCTTGAAAAATAGATTTAAATATTAACATTTTGTTTTCTAAGTTCAACGCCGAGGTTCTGCTAATAAAATGGTAAAGAGTTCTCATAAGTATATTACATTTATTGACAATATAGGCAATATGATCTTTAAAAATCAATCTTTTGTCTAGCATTAACCCTAAGTATTTAACACTATTTTCCCATTCGACTTCACTATTGTTAACAATTATATTTGTTTGGGGTAAAAAACATTCCTTCCTTTTCCTTGTAAAAAATATAGCTTGACATTTGTCCGAATTAACAACTATTTTCCATTTGGCATAATAATTTAACAGTGTATCTACAGATCTCTGTAAATTATATATTATATCTGATGATAGCCTCCCAGAACATAGTATAGCTGTGTCATCAGCAAAAATGGATAATATAGAATTTTCCAGATTCGGAATATCAGCCGTATATATGTTATACAGTATTGGGGATAAACAAGATCCTTGAGGGCAACCTGCTTTTATTTCAAATAATTCCGACATCACAGAACCGATATGTACTCTAAATGATCTAGATTGTAAAAAACTTCTTATTATCCGCACTATTGACGACGGAAATCCTAACCTTATCAGCTTATAGACCAGTGCATCATGCCAGACAGAATCAAACGCAGCTTTAATATCGAGAAGTAGCATGCCTGTAGAGTTTTGTACATTAAAATTAGTCTTGACAATATTTCTAATTCGAATTAAGGGATGAACGGTATTGTGTTCCCTTCGAAAACCGAATTGCTCCGAAGGCAAAATATTTTTATCGTCAACAAACTGTACTATCTGGTCCTTGACAACTCTCTCCAGAACTTTACTCACTGACGATAATAAACTGATAGGTCGGTAGGAAGATGCCGAATCACGTGGCTTATTAGGTTTGTTAATTGGAATCACCTTAGCCTCCTTAAATTTCTGTGGAAAATATCCGAGCCTAAGACAGCTATTTATAAAAAAGGTTAAGAATTTTATACCCTTACTTGGTAGAGCTTTCAGGCATATATTATTAATACCGTCAATTCCTGGAGCTTTTTTCTTTCGAAGACTCTTAATTTTTTCATTAATCTTTCTACAAGAAATGACGACGTGATTTTCAGGAGCCATGTTAGAATCGAATAATTGTAAACGATTTGTAACAACATCCTCAATAATAGGGCTTCTTAAGTTGCAGGAAAAAGAGTAATTTTCGTTAAAAATCTTTCCTAAAATCTGACATTTCTCAGCATTGGTAGAATAACGAATGTCGTCCTGCGTTATAGTGGGAATATTCTTGGATTTTTTACGTATTATCTTTGTTAGGTTCCAAAATGGAGGGGATCCTTTATCCAAGGATGATAGCAGATTGTTCCAAGATCTGTTTCTAAAACTCTGAATCGCATCTCCTACAATTAAATTCATTATTTTAAACTCATTGTAATCGTTGGTTTCTCTATAGCGTATCCATCTTCTACGAAAATGGTTTCTACGTCTAATGAGTAGCTTTATATTTTCAGGTAATTTTCTACCACGATTTTTCTTAACTTTACAGGATACACTGTGAGCAATAGCTTCATTTAAAACTGTAGTAAAATGTTCAAGAGCTGAATCGGCAATTTCTGTTGACGACAATTCTACAGATTAAGATTTTGATTTACAAAGTGAGCGAATCGATGTCAATTGGCAGATTTAAAATCACGATATGAAAGTAGGGTATTGCTATATTGAAAATTTAAACACAATTTCACTGGAAGATGGTCTGAACTCAATTCGTTCGTGACTACCGGTGTCTCCAAGAATTCCATCATGTTGCTGAGAAAGATATCAAGAGTAGAGCTCTGACAATTTAATTGTGATGGAATGTATGTACTATCATTAGGATATAGAATGTCAAAACCATACGAGTTTTGTTTCTCATAAATAATGTTTCCCCAGCAATTTGCCCTAGTGCAGCCCCATAATTGATTACCGCTGTTGAAATCGCCCCCCAGAATATATTTCTCACACCTTGTCAGTTTATGAATATCAGACGCAAATATCTTTTTACGTGAAACATCAGCGCCAACATTACCACCAGAAAAGTAACAAGAGTAGATATTAACGTTACCTATGTTCGTTTGAACTTGTATACCTATGTTCTCGATGTGAAATATGGTTTCTAATCAATATAGCTACACCTCCCCCTCTATTAGAAGTTCTATAATTTCTATAAATACAAAATTGTGGAGGACTAAATGAGATATTTGGTTTGAGCCACGTTTCAGACAATAGGCAGATATGTATATTATTGTTAGTAAGAAAATCAAATAATTCTAAGCTTTTGTTTTTAACGCCTCTCGCATTCCAAGTTACTATTACTAAATTGTTTCTCATTATGACAAAAATTTGGTGGCAATACTGGTAATGACTTCGAATTGATCGAGTTTGTTTCTGCAATTTCTGAGTCTTGAGATTAACTCCACAGTAATTTGTTGCAATTCTTGAATAGTAAACAGATCTTCCGAATTCGGTGTACCATTGTAAACATTATGGTTGTTGTTATTGTTGTTCAAAAGAGAGCTGTGGCTTCTCTGTGTCGACCATACTGGCGGTGGTTGGGGAATACGCTGATTGAGAGCATTCGGAAAGTTATAGGTGTTCGGAGTAAATCGATTGAACGTAGATTGTTGTTGTTTACTCTTTGGTCTGTTTCGTTCTTTGATTTCAATGTACTGAGCTCTACTAGGACAGTTTTCGTCTGTTGATTTATGAGCTCCCATGCAGTTTGCGCATTTCGAGATATTTTCATTGCAATCACTGGTTTTATGATTACCTGCACAATTTGAACAAAATGTTTTGACATTGCAACGACTTTGACCATGACCGTACATTTGACAGTTATGGCATTGAGTTATACGATTTCGTCGCACAGCTTGAAAGTCCCATTTAACTTTAACATAATCTATCACTGAATGATTAAGTCTAAGTTCCTTCATTGTAATAGTTTTTCGTTTGAAATATACAACGAAAATAACTATTGATCCGTATTTAGATTTTTGGTGAACAATTTTTACATCAATGCACTGAAGACCTTTACCGATAAGCTTATTTTTAATTGAGAGTGGATCTTGAGTTTCCAATCCAAAGAGAAGGGCCTTGTATGGTTTCTCTTCTTTGGTAGCATAAGTAAAAAATTCGTATTTGCCATTTAACAAAGTACACATAGCATCAAAATCATCCTTTGATTTGCAAAAGAGTTTAAGACCAATTGACATCTTTCGAAGAGAATAGTCAGATATTTTACAAATTTTACATAGTTCGTGCAATTCTTCTATTTTACATTTTAAAATAGTAATTGGTGGAATGTGAGATTTAGTTGCATTCGCCACTTCTACACTTTCAATATCATCGTCTGTTATAGTTTGCAATGGAGCAAAGTAATTTTTATTCTCTGCACTAGGTGCAGTTTCATTGTTTTTGGGTTTTTTCCCTTTCATTTCGATTAGATGTGCGTACACATCATTGGGTTCATGCGACCGTTTTATTTTGTTTTGTTACAAAAAATTTGTTCTTGTAACAAGTGAATTTTTGTGTTTTTGTTTTGAGCAGAAATATTGTTGGTTTGCGAAAATACACGAAAACGAACTCGGTTTATCACACAATGCGCAGAACATCCGATTGTATCGAAAGCTGATCATTGATCATTATATGATTGCATTTAAAATATTGTGTTAAAAAATTTGAGTTCCAAAAATATAATTTTTACACCCAAACATATCAAAACTGTTATAACTTATTAATATTAGTGTTGTTTAAAATCTGTTTATTTTAATGTAAAATGTCTTAAAGTTTAATGTAATGTGCCTTAAAATACAGGCTGATTAACGTTCCATATTATGTTAATATTTTGTTCTGTTTTTTCTTCACTTTTTTAATCTGCTTGGGAATTCAATAATTCTTTGGACTGGAAATATATTATTTCCGAAGAATTTTCGAATAAAATTCCTAAATATTCTAAAGAATTTCTTTATAATCCATTTGCATCAAATGGTCATTGTAGATTACGATAATATTTTTCACTAGACTTATCAGTCGCCACCAGTCATTCAGATGTTTCATTGTAGGAAATTATTTACATTGTTCTTCTTGGAATTTCCCTAGACCTATAGGTTAGGTTAGGTTAAAGTGGCAGCCCGATTAAATTTCAGGTTCACTTAGACTATTCAGTCCATTGTGATACCACATTTAACTAAAAGTACCTATTACAGATGGGCACTTCTAGTCTTAACCACTGAACCTTCTCTATTATTTACTTTTGTGGAACCAACCAGATTGCTCCAAAAACATTAACAAACTGCTTAAATTAACGTTTTCCAGGTCAGCCAGTAATCTAAAGCTATATGCTCCTAAAATTCGCTTACGCCTTACACAAAAAGCAGGACACTCACACAAGAGGTGTTTAATTGATTCCTTTTCCTCCACATCATGACAGATTATATAATAGTCATTATACTTCGCACCTATAGTTTTTGCAAATTCGCCTATCAGGCAGCGACCCGTTATAGCAGATATCAGGAGTGCTATCTGACGCCTTGAGAACACTAGCATATCTAGTGTGCGGTTTAAGTTTAAATGGGGCCATATTTGCTTGGTGTCGTTACAACCCTTGCAATTTTCCCATCGAATATTGGCCATCATAACAGCCTTCTCACGCAGTAAGAGCTTGCAGGTGGCCAGAGGCATATCAACAGATTCTAGTTCCCCTGGAATATGTAAGGTAGTTCCTAGCCTTGCTACCTCATCTATGTTCCTATGGCCAGGCACCCATATTAGGTGAATATTGTACTGCTCAGCCATCTCGTTGAGAGATTTGCGGCAGTCTATGGCCGTTTTCGAGTTAAGGAACACAGAGTCCAAGGATTTTATTGCAGGTTGACTGTCTGAGTATATATTAATGCCAATATTTGTTGGAACATTACTTCTCAGCCAATTCAACACCTCTCTTATTGCCAATATTTCAGTCTGAAAAACAGATTTTTAGAATATACTCCGAACCCCATTCAATTTGGAGCCATCAGTATAGAAATCTATATATCTTTTACTCCCCGGGGTCTGTGTACACCACGCCTCACTGTTGGGAATTAGAGTTTCAAAATTTTTGTCGAAAAGTGGTTTTGCCAGGGTGTAATCCACTACGTTAGGCACATCTGGTATTGCTTTGAGGACCGAACTATGACCGTACATTTTTTCCGACCACAGCGATAGCTCGCGCAACCGCACAGCCGTTGTTGCAGCTGACTGTTTGGCCAAAATGTCTAAAGGCAATAGATGTAGCATGACATTAAGGGAGTCTGTTCCTGTCTTACTAAATGCGCCTGAGATACATAAGCTCGCCATACGCTGAACTTTATCTAAACAAGTCGGTTTCTGAAGTGCCGGCCACCAGACTAAAACACCATATAGCATTATAGGTCTAACTACTGCCGTGTATAGCCAATGCACAATTTGTGGTCTTAGTCCCCACTTTTTCCCTATTGCCTTTTTGCACGAGTACAAAGCTACCGTGGCTTTTCTCGCCCTCTCTTCAATATTAAGCCTAAAATTCAGCTTCCTGTCCAAAATAACGCCAAGGTATTTTGCACACTCACCAAAGGGAATTTCAGTACCCCCTAAGGAAATGGGCCTAACCGTGAGAGTTTTGCGATCTTTGCAGTACATGACTAGTTCTGTCTTTGCTGGATTTACACCAAGACCATTATCTTTCGCCCATTTCTCAGTCATCCGGAGAGCTCTCTGTATAATATCTCTGATTGTGGGCCTATATTATTTCGCATTATTGACAGAACAAAGTACACTGAAAATATAAGGACCAGCAATTTACACAGTATGAAGGACTTATTTCTTTAATATAACGAAATTCCTCTGTCTGTTTGACCGACTTCATGTCTGTTGTAACCACAGCCAGAGAAAGAATATGTTCACCCCAAACATGTTACAAGAGCACAATGACAGCCTTCAGTAGAACTACTCAATCCATGGTGAAGGGTACAAAAAATTCGGCATGATCGAACTTTCGGCCGCATTTACTTGTTATACCCTCCACCATAGGATGGGGGGTATATTAACTTTGTTATTCCTTTTGTAACACATCGAAATATTGCTCTAAGACCCCATAAAGTATATATAATATTCTGGGTCGTGGTGAAATTCTGAGTCGATCTAAGCATGTCCGTCCGTCCGCCTGTTGAAATCACGCTAACTTTCGAACGAAACAAGCTATCGACTTCAAACATGGCACAAGTAGTTGTTATTGATGTAGGTCGGATGTTGTTGCAAATGGGCCATATCGGTCCACTTTTACGTATAGCCCCCATATAAACGGACCCCCAGATTTGGCTTGAGAAGCCTATAAGGGTAGCATATTTCATCCGATCTGGCTGAAATTTGGTGTAAGTATATGGTCTCTAACAATCATGCAAAAATTGGTCCATATCGGTCCATAATTATATATACCCCCCATATAAACCGTTCCCAAGATTTGAACTCCGGAGCCTCTTAGAGGAGCAAAATTCATCCGATCCGGTTGAAATTTGGTATGTGGTGTTAGTATATGGTCTCTAACAACCATGCAAAAATTGGTTCATATCGGTCCATAATTATAAAGGGTGATTTGTTAAGAGCTTGATAACTTTAAAAAAAAAAAAAAACGCATAAAATTTCATCGGTTCTTTATTTGAAACGTTAGATTGGTCCATGACATTTACTTTTTGAAGATAATTTCATTTAAATGTTGACCGCGGCTGCGTCTTAGGTGGTCCATTCGGAAAGTCCAATTTTGGGCAACTTTTTCGAGCATTTCGGCCGGAATAGCCCGAATTTCTTCGGAAATGTTGTCTTCCAAAGCTGGAATAGTTGCTGGCTTATTTCTGTAGACTTTAGACTTGACGTAGCCCCACAAAAAATAGTCTAAAGGCGTCAAATCGCATTATCTTGGTGGCCAACTTACCGGTCCATTTCTTGAGATGAATTGTTCTCCGAAGTTTTCCCTCAAAATGGCCATAGAATCGCGAGCTGTGTGGCATGTAGCGCCATCTTGTTGAAACCACATGTCAACCAAGTTCAGTTCTTCCATTTTTGGCAACAAAAAGTTTGTTAGCATCGAACGATAGCGATCGCCATTCACCGTAACGTTGCGTCCAACAGCATCTTTGAAAAAATACGGTCCAATGATTCCACCAGCGTACAAACCACACCAAACAGTGCATTTTTCGGGATGCATGGGCAGTTCTTGAACGGCTTCTGGTTGCTCTTCACTCCAAATGCGGCAATTTTGCTTATTTACGTAGCCATTCAACCAGAAATGAGCCTCATTGCTGAACAAAATTTGTCGATAAAAAAGCGGATTTTCTGCCAACTTTTCTAGGGCCCATTCACTGCAAATTCGACGTTGTGGCTCGTTAGTAAGTCTATTCATGATGAAATGTCAAAGCATACTGAGCATCTTTCTCTTTGACACCATGTCTGAAATCCCACGTGATCTGTCAAATACTAATGCATGAAAATCCTAACCTCAAAAGAATCACCCTTTATATAGCCCCCATATAAATCGATGCCCAGATTATACCTCCGGAACCTCTTGGAGGAGCAAAATTCATCCGATGCGGTTGAAATTTGGTACGTGGTGTTAGTATATGTCCGCTAATAACCATGCCAAAATTGGTTCATATAGGTCTATAGTTATATATAGCCGATCCCCAATCACACAAAAATTGGTCCATATCGGTTCATAACAATGGTTGCCACTCGAGTTCAAAATAATCTACCAAAATTTTATTTTTATAGAAAATTTTGTCAAAATTTTATTTTTATGGAAAATTTTGTCAAAATTTTATTTTTATGGAAAATTTTGTCAAAATTTTATTTCTATAGAAAATTTTGTCAAATTTGTTTTCTATAGAAAATTTTGTCTAATTTTGGCAAAATTTTATTTCAATAGAAAATGTTGTCAAAATTTTAATTCTCTTGGAAATGTTGTCAAAATTTTAATTCTCTTGGAAATTTTGTCAAAATTTTATTTCTATAGAAAATTTTGTCAAAATTTTATTTCCATAGAAAATTTTGTCAACATTTTATTTCTATAGAAAATTTTGTCAATTTTTTTTTCTATAGAAAATTTTGTCTAATTTTATTTCTATAGAAAATTTTGGCAAAATTTTATTTCCATAGAAAATTTTGTCAAAATTTTAATTCTCTTGGAAATTTTGTCAAAATTTTATTTCTATAGAAAATTTTGTCAAAATTTTATTTCTATAGAAAATTTTGTCAAAATTTTATTTCTTTAGAAAATGTTGTCAAAATTTTATTTCTATAGAAAATTTTGTCAAAATGTTATTTCAATAGAAAATTTTGTCAAAATTTTAATTCTATAGAAAATTTTGTCAAAATTTTTTTTCTATAGAAAATTTTGTTAAAATTTTATTTCTATAGAAAATTTTGTCCAAATTTTACTTCTATAGAAAATGTCAAAATTTTATTTTGTCAAAATTTTATTTCTATAGAAAATTTTGTCAAACTTAATTATATACATATTTAGTCGGCCTTTTTAGTTTAATATATACCACATATGGACTACCTTGCAATTTAGAAGACGGTCTTAGGAAGTTTTAAGATACCTTGCCATCGGCAAGTGACACCGCAACCCAATTAATTCGATTGTGGATGACAGTATTCAGTAGAAGTTTCTACGCAATCCATAGTGGAGGGTACATAAGCGTCGGCCTGGCCGAACTTACGGCCGTATATACTTGTTTTATATTAAAGAAGACATACCTATGACGTGAAATCAATATCAAAATTAAATTTAAGGGAAACGACAAAATCTTTGGATTCAAGTTAAAATTTTTTTTGGGTGTAGGCAATTGCTATATTGCGGAATATTTTTCCTATTAAACAATTTAAGAGAATTTTCGCCTTAATTCAATTTTTCCTGATGATTTGCCATTTATTGTAGTGTGATGATTATCCCGGCGTGGTCTTTTATGATTTTGCACAAAAATGGGACACGGCTATGTCAAAAAAAACTTCGTTTGAAAATTGACATTGAGAGACACATAATCGACAAATCTTTCGCACAAGTATAACGGCGAAACGTGACAGGGATATTTATTGGCGTGAACACACACACATCAACCACATCCCACTTTAGTCTTGCTAATACTCTGGTGTGTAATTGTTAAGTGTCACACTCTGACAGACATCGCAAGGACAGACAGGAGGACCATCGGATGCCATTTACATTCTTTGGCGCGTATAAAGTTGAATAAACTTCCACATAATCGAGTGTCACCACTTAGTGGTGGTGGCTGTATGTAGGGGATACGACGTGTTGGAATTCCTCTGAAGACGGTTGCCCTTAAGTCAAAACTGAATGTTATGTCACACGTCATCCAAATGCGACACATTTATTTGCAGAGATCCTCTTCACATGGGCATAAGTTTAAGATTTTTATAGGTTCGGTTTTTTCTTGTTTGACAGAGAAATGGGGAACCCTGAATCCTTCCAATTTATATTCTCTACACTGAAAGCACAGTTTTCTTTTGTGAGAAACGAAATTTTAGACAATCAAAGTTTTATTTTCATTTAGGGCAAATAAAACAGATTAGAGGCAAATATTACAGCACTTGCATAAATTCAGATTTTTTTTTCATCCTTAACACTTAACAACAGATTTCACATGTTTTAAAATTCGCGTTCGCGAGAAAAGTATTTTTTCTTCTCTAGCTTTTATTATAAAGAACTTGTTTGTGGAAAGTTTCAATTCATGATTGTAGTAATAAAACATGCTAAATTTAAAATTCAAAAATGAGTCCATAGACGTATATCGTTAAATTTGCTAATGACTTACTATGAAGCACAATGTTTGTAACATACAAAGCCTAAGTCATCGTCGTAGCGGGTTAGTTGAAAATATATAGAATTTCAGGGGATTGGAAGACAGATACTCTCCCAAACAGTAATATAAAACGACGTTCGGATCGGATATAAGAAGAAGGCCCCATGTCATTGAGCTAAACATAGATTCGGACAGCACTCTGTGACAAGAGAGAAGTCCACCACTGTTGTACCACAATGGACTGAATAGTCTATGTGAGCCTGAAATATTAGACTGCCACTATACATAACCTAATAAACAGGTCAGCAAAGAGCTTTGCTAAAATTTGTGTATATTGATCCATGTTTTGATATAGCCTTAATCTACGTGGATCGCAATTTTCATCCGATTTACTAAAAAATTTGAAATCTTGAGATCCAAGTGCACGGTTGAAAAAGACTGTTTTTCATATGTTTGGCTATAAACATTATATGTTTGGAACACAAATTTTTAAACACAATATTTTTGAGTGCAAGCATATAATGTTCATAAACTAGCATAACATGTTTGGGACATATATGTTAATATGTTAGAACATATTATGTTTGGGACATAAAATGTTTGTAAATATAATATGCTTGAATGCAAACATATATTAATTTAGAAATAGCCTATAAACATATATGTGTTTAGTAGATTGGAGCGCTATTTAACAGGGAGCGATATTGAATTAAGTTGGTGGTTGTTGCTTGTTATTACAAAATTAACATTTTATTTTTCCTTGGGCAATTGATCAGCTACTTCTTTGATCCTTACAAACTGTGTGGTCCGCTGTTCGAATCCCCGTCCGGCAAAAGGTAAAATTAAAATAAAAAAATCATAAAATTGAATAATTTCTTCTACAATGTTTGTATTACAGAAAAAGGTGCTAAGAACTAAAAAATCTCGTGGAAGTGAGAAAGATGTCGGGGAATATACAATTGGGCAGAAACAAAATTTTGAGCATTCAGGTCGAAAACCTATGTTGTTAGCACCTATATTACCTGTTTATTTTCATAATTCATTATGATTGTAAATATATAAATAAATAAATAAAATTTTGAGCACAATATTGTTTGGGAGAATTTTTTTAAGCATATAATATTTTTGGGTGCAAAATGCTTTCAAACATATTATATGTTCACATAATAACATATTGTTTTTTGGAAGACAACATTATTGAATTTGGATGCAAAAATACAAAATGTTTGGAAATTGACTACCCAAACATATATTGTTTAGACCAATATGCTTTCAAACATATTATATATTGGAAGAGATCAAACATATAAATGTTTGGGCAATAGCCAAAAATGTATATGCTTGAAGCAAAATATGTTTGGGAGTATATGTTACAGAAGCGATTTTTTGTGAGCGTGTGGTTTATATGTAATGTGGTTTATATGTAAAGTTCAATGCTTGTGGCGACCTGGTTTTCGTAATTGTAGATTTTAGTATAGCTTTTTCAACTATCGAAGTAGTTTTAGTCACTTATAATTTTATGTCTATAGAAAATACAAAAAAAAAATCTGTTAATTTCTAATTTCAATTGAAAAGGAATTGTGTCACTGAAAAAAAGAGAGAAGGGGAAGAAAAAAATATATTCATTTATCGAATATCGGACACCAATTGCAAAAAAAAATGCAATTGAACTTGAGCGGATAAAATATTTAATTTGAATTTCGACAACAATTTTGCCATCTGTAGGAATATTATTAATCTGTGAAAGCGCAATAAGGTGGAACAAAATATAAAATATTTCAATTTGGACCTTGTTGTGGGATTTTTATTCCACAGCTGAAATTCGAATATAGAATTTTGAGTCGAAATTATAAAAACTCCTATCCCGAAAAGAAAATAAATTAAATAATTGAATGCGATTAAATAAGATGAAGGACCTTGAATTTAGAATTTTTCTCTCGGGCACTAATTTACAATTGTGATCACTACAATTTGATGATTCAACTCTACCAATCAAATAGTTTTGGAAACCCTAAGTTGTGTATCTCTCTCTCTATCTCTATCTCTCTCTCTCTCTCTATATATATATATATATATATATATATATATATATATATATATATATATATATATATATATATATATATATATATATATATATATATATATATATATATATATATATATATATATATATATATATATATATATATATATATATATATATATATATATATATATATATATATATATATATATATATATATATATATATATATATATATATATATATATGACTTAGAATTATTATATAAACTTTTATTTTTTTTTAAATTTAGAATCTGTCATTGTCAACAAGGGCTTGTCGACCCAGCGAATGAATTAAATATTTGGGAGTACTGCGAATTTTTACTATTACTTTTCCTACACTATATATAAGATTTTATTAAACGTATTTTTTTTTCCTCTTTATAATGTACTACTGTAATAGTCATGATCCATATATGTATAATAATTTATTGTTCCGTTATTATGTTCTAAATTCCTTGTCCGTTATGTTGAAATTGAAGATGTGACCGTATAGAATGATAACAGGGCTGGCGAAAAGGTATAGAGGGCGGGTATTCCTATCAACACTAGATATCTTCACCATCTAGATATCTAAACTCCGGACTTCTATTCCCTTTATAAGGCATATGGTTGTATCTGTCGTTGTTCAATAAAAAAAATTGCAGGAGATTATGTATGCTACCCATATGTTTTATGCAATATGTAACGGACTCGGATCTAACTTATGTGCCAAAACAACACCCCTTCCCTTATTGTAGCCAAGGTCAAGAGGAGTTAGCATCAGGTTGGAGAGTCGTTACATGCTTCGGTACAACTCACTTATAAACCAATCCGATTTGTGGCATCAACATAAACCGTAATTGACGTGTCCCTAATTTATTTTGGGTGCACGCGCCGCCATAGGATAGGACCTCATAAAGTATATATTCTACAGCGTGGTCGATATTGGAAGGACGTCTGTTGAAATCACACTAACTTCCGAACGAAACTAGCTATCGACTTGGAAATTGGCACAAGTAGTTGTTATTGATGTACGCCATATGTTCAACACCATCTAAATGGGCCATATGGGACCAGGTATAGCTCCATATAAACCGACCCCCAGATTTGACTTATGCAGCCTCTAAGAGGGGCAAATTTCATCTGATCCGGTTGAATTTTGGTTTTTGGTGTTAGTCTATAGTCTGTAAACCCCATGCAAAAAATTGGATCATATCGGTCCATAATTATCTATAGCCGCCACTTATACAGATCCACCGATTTAGCTTGCGGACAGGGTTGCCACAGTTTGTAGAATTCTAATAAAAATGTTAGATTTTTTACTGTTGGGTAGATTGGTAAAATTGTAGATGTTTTGGTAGAATTTGCAAAACAATCCTCTCCAACTAAGAGGTACTTTAATTTTCTATAGAAATAAAATTTTGCACAATTTGCAAGAGAAATAACATTTTAACAAAATTTTATATGGAAATAAAATTTTGACAACTTTTTTTTTTAATTTTGTAAAAACTTTCTATAGATAAAAAATTTTGACAAAATTTTCGATAGAAACGAACAAAATTTTCTATAGAAATAAAATGTTGACAAAATTTCCTATAGAAATAAAAATTTCTATAAAAATAAATTTTTGACAAAATTTTCTACAAAAATATGATTTGGTAGACGCTAGTTTTCTATAAAAATTAAATTTTGACAAAATTTTTTATAGAAATAAAATTTTGACAAAATTTTCTATTTAAGTAAAATTTTCACACAAGATCCTATAAAAACAAGTAAGGAAAGTCTAAAGTCGGGCGGGGCCGACTATATTATATCCTGCACCACTTTGTAGATCTAAATTTTCGATACCATATCACATCCGTTAAATGTGTTGGGGGCTATATATAAAGGTTTGTCCTAAATACATACAATTAAATATCACTCGATTTGGACAGAATTTGATAGACTTCTACAAAATCTATAGACTCAAAATTTAAGATGGCTAGTGCACTAGGGTGGAACACAATTTTAGTAAAAAAATATGGGAAACATTTAAATCTGAAGCAATTTTAAGGAAACTTCGCAAAAGTTTATTTATGATTTATCGCTCGATATATATGTATTAGAAGTTTAGGAAAATTAGAGTCATTTTTACAACTTTTAGACTAAGCAGTGGCGATTTTACAAGGAAAATGTTGGTCGAAATCAGAAAAACATATATATGGGAGCTAAATCTAAATCTGAACCGATGTCAACCAAATTTGGCACGCACAGCTACAATGCTAATTCTACTCCCTGTGCAAAATTTCAACTAAATCGGAGTTAAAAATTGGCCTCTGTGGTCATATGAATGTAAATCGGGCGAAAGCTATATATGGGAGCTATATCTAAATCTGAACCGATGTCAACCAAATTTGGCACCCACAGCTACAATGCTAATTCTACTCCCTGTGCAAAATTTCAACTAAATCGGAGTGAAAAATTGGCCTCTGTGGTCATATGAGTGTAAATCGGGCGAAAGCTATATATGGGAGCTATATCTAAATCTGAACCGATTTCAACCAAATTTGGCGCGCATAGCTATAATGCTAATTTTACTCCCTGTGCAAAATTTCAACTAAATCGGAGCAAAAACTTGGCCTCTGTGTGCAAATGAGTGTAAATCGGGCGAAAGCTATATGTGGGAGCTATATCTAAATCTGAACCGATTTGGCTGATATTTTGCAAGTTTTTCGAGACTCATAAAATATTCGGATGTACGGAATTTGAGGAAGATCGGTTGATATACACGCCAATTATGACCAGATCGGTGAAAAATATATATGGCAGCTATATCTAAATCTGAACCGATTTTTTCCAAAATCAATAGGGATCGTCTTTGAGCCAAAACAGGACCCTATACCAAGTTTTAGGACAATCGGACTAAAACTGCGAGCTGTACTTTGCACACAAAAATACATCAACAGACAGACAGACAGACGGACAGACAGACAGACAGACAGACATCGCTAAATCGACTCAGAATTTAATTCTAAGACGATAGGTATACTAAACGATGGGTCTCAGACTTTTCCTTCTTGGCGTTACATACAAATGCACAAACTTATTATACCCTGTACCACAGTAGTGGTGAAGGGTATAATAAAATTTTGACAAAATTTTCTATAGAAATGAAATTTTGACAAAATTTCCTATAGAAATAAAAATTTCTATAAAAATAAATTTTTGACAAAATTTTCTAAAAAATAAAATTTTTACAAATTTTTTTTTATAGAAATAAAATTTTGACAAAATTTTTTTCCACAAAATTTAAATGATTTTTACCATTTTATGAATTCTTACTCTGTTTTTAACATATTTGGAACAAAAAAGTTAAAATTACTCATTAAAAGTATGAAAAAACCAAGTTATAAAAAATTGAATTAAAAGAACTTCCTGGGTAGTTAAAATAAAAAACATCATTGGGAGTGCATCTTCTGGAAGTGCTTTTAAAGTTGTGCCTTTGGAAGAACTTCCAATTTTTTTTGCTGGGTACTTGCAGTGAATATCAGAATAAGTTCGGATAATTTGCCTTAATATTTTTTTTTTTGTGCAAACGTCGCATTTCCTTTGGGTTTTGTAGAAATTAATTTGATAAACATACATTCTCTCTGTTGGTTAAGCTACTCTTATTGTACTCAGTTAAAACATGGTTTTAAGCTGAATTCAAAACAACAATAATGATTGAAGAATAGCCCGAAATTAACAAACACAAAACATTTATAAACTCCTCTAATTATATCGGTCAAGAACTGAATTGGTTTTATGATACTCAATCTGCCTTTCTTGTCGAACATAGACTCCATATAGAATAACCTACTGCATTTAAAATGATAGGAAATGTAGCTTAACCAACAGAGGAAAAGTATGCTTGTCAAATTTATTTGGGAAAAGCCCTATAGACTGCAAGATGGTTGGATGTACAGCTGTTTCGGAATTACCACATTCCTCATCAGCATCCTCTACTTGCAGCAAAACTATCAACCAATTATCAGAATAAATTCGGGTAATTCACTCACCCCAACGTGAACTACACTTGAACCTCCCGAAAAAGGGTTTGATAGTCGGCTACTGCCTAAACAAATTTGCCTTTTTCGGGAGGTTCAAGTGTAGTTCACGTTGGGTTTAGTGAATTACCCGAATTTATTCTGATAATTGGTTGATAGTTTTGCTGAAAGTAGAGGATGCTGATGAGGAATGTGGTAATTCCGAAACAGCTGTACATCCAACCATCTTGCAGTCTATAGGGCTTTGCCCAAATAAATTTGACAAGCATACTTTTCCTCTGTTGGTTAAGCTACACTTGTAGTTTAGTCAATGCATGGCTTTAAGCTGAGATCAAAAAAAAAAAACAATGATAGGAAATTTTAAAATACCTAAGTATCTGCAGTTTTCTTATCAGCAGCAGAAACCGTCACATTATGTACTTACTATGTATGACAATCCATTACGAGGATGTTTTAAAATAATTTTTTTGTATGCGTTCCATGATGGTGGATATTACAAGTAATCGTACTGGCCTACATTGTAATTTTATTTCTGAAGCAGTGAATAGAAGAACTTTGCATTCAGCGCTGGCTTCTGTTTGGATCCACAGTCTGAACTTTTTTACATTTGAAACTATTTTCGTCTTTTCATTTCACTGTTAAATATTTTTCCAAAGATGGTTAATGATTGAGGAAATCTGCGTTTTGGTCTTACTGAAAACAGAGTTTTTTCCATTAGCTTTTTAGCCGTTTTCAGTTAAGGCTCTCTAAAGCAATGGATTTTTTTGTCTAGTTCTCAATGAAAATAATTGGGTTATTTGAGATAAATTTTCGTTTAATCTAAACATAGAATAGAATCAGATTTCAATTGTTTTTCAAGAGTTTCTATGGAATTCACACAAATTATCAAACATTCGGATAAAAATCAATCATTTGATATGGTGATATGGTTAAGCTCAAGTGAATTTTATTTTTCTTCGATTTTCAACAATTTATGCTATACAATCCTTTGATTTCATTTCATTTGATTTTAGTCCATATAATTGTTAGTGAAAACACAATATTTGTTCTAATCGACACAAAATAGAAATCCATTCGCCCTTCAAATTTTTGGTAAAAGCACTTTAGATTGCATGTAAATAAATGCCGTTTCAGCTGAGTGGATATAAAAGCTTTAAAGTAACAAACGATTTAGTTTTCTATGAAATTTTGTTTATTTTGATATTTGTATTTTAAATGGAATTTACGTACATAGATGAAAAATATTGGTGTACTAATCGAAATGGGTGGGAAAGTAGGTAAAAAGTAGAATGCTCTTGTTTCCATTAACCAGTTTATTTGAGCATGCACAAAAAATTGTGATTTAACAACGAAATTTATTGTTCTAAATAATTATTTATAAAAATATTTTAAAATTTTAGTATAAATAACAAATGTAATTTTAAATTAAAACTAATCTTGATTAAACCAACAAGCAAGAGAAATCTGGAGTCTGACAGTGTCTACTTCGTAGACTAAAATGTTTGATACTTTTTAACTGCCTGTTCATGAAACACAAAATCGACTCGAGACGAATACTTCGTCTAAATTGAAACTAAAATAACTTTAGATATATATTCTAGAAAATCCTGAATTTTGTAATGAACTCATTATTTATGATTTACTATCGAACACCGAAACAATTGAGATTTCACAGACACTGGTTTTCGAGATATCAATATGTGATTTTTGACGAAAATTCCACGAACAGGCAGTAAGTTCAGATGGCGTTTTTATACCCTCCACCATAGTATGGGGGTATATTAACTTTGTCATTCCGTTTGTAACACATCGAAATATTGCTCTAAGACCCCATAAAGTATATATATTCTGGGTCGTGGTGAAATTCTGAGTCGATCTTAACATGTTCGTCCGTCTGTTGAAATCACGCTAACTTCCGAACGAAACAAGCTATCGACTTGAAACTTGGCACAAGTAGTTGTTATTGATATAGGTCGGATAGTATTGCAAATGGGCCATATCGGTCCACTTTTACCTATCGCCCCCATATAAACGGACCCCCAAATTTGGCTTGCGATTGCCCTAAGAGAAGCAAATTTCATCCGATCGGGTTGAAATTTGGTACATTGTGTTAATATATGGTCTCTAACAACCACGCAAAAATTGGTCCATATCAGTCCACTTTTACATATAGCCCCCATATAAACGGACCCCCAAATTTGGCTTGCGATTGCTCTAAGAGAAGTAAATTTCATCCGATCCGGCTGAAATTTGGTACATGATGTTAGTATATTGGCTCTAACAACCATGCAAAAATTGGTCCACATCGGTTCACAGTTATATACAGCCCTCATATAAACCGATCGCCAGATTTGGCTTGCGGAGCCTCAAAGAGAAGCAAATTTCATCCGATACGGCTGAAATTTGGTACATGGTCTCTAACAACCATGCAAAAATTGGTCCATATCGGTCCATAATTATATATAGCCCCCATATAAACCGATCCCCAGATTTGAACTCCAGAGCCTCTTAGAGGAGCAAAATGCACACGATCCGGTTGAAATTTGGTACGTGGTGTTAATATATGGCCGCTAATAACCATGCCAAAATTGGTCCATATCGGTCTATAGTTATATATAACCGATCCCCAATCACACAAAAATTGGTCGATATCGGTTCATAATCATGCTTGCCACTCGAGCAAAAATAATCTAGCAAAATTTTATTTCTATAGAAAATTTTGTCAAAATTTTAATTCTATAGAGAATGTTGTCAAAATTTTAAATCTTTTGAAATGTTTGTCAAAATTTTAAATCTTTTGAAAATTTTGTAAAAATGTTATTTCTATAGAAAATTTTGTTAAAATCGTATTTTTTATGAAATTTTGTCCAAATTTTACTTCTATAGAAAATGTTGTCAAAATTTTATTTCTATAGAAAATTTTGTCAAAATTTTATTTCTATAGAAAATTTTTTCAAACTTAATTATATACGTATTTAATCGGCCATTTTAAGTTTAATATATACCACGTATGGACTACGTGGTATATATTACGGTATTAGGAAGTTTTAAGATACCTTGTCATCGGCAAAAGTTACCGCAACCCAAGTAATTCGATTGTGGATGACAGTCTTCAGTAGAAGTTTCTACGCAATCCATGGTGGAGGGTACATAAGCTTCGGCCTGGCCGAACTTACGGCCGTATATACTTGTTAACATTGAAAATATCGATTTTTGACCATATATATACTCTTGATAAAGGTATAATTTTAAGGTAATATAGCAGTAGAACATAACGTTCAACATTTTTTTAGCAGGCATGTTGAGTTCGAACATGGGTCATACCGGACAATGTGATATAGCAGCTACATATAAACCCATCTTCCTATTTGTTTTAAGAAGTTTTTCCAAGTCTAAGATTTGTCAGAAATTTTGAATTTAGTTATTTGAGATCCGTAAATAAATGCGGAAATTTCCCGTCGGCCCAGATTTCAAAGCCACTCTTTACATTAAATTAATGGCCTCTAATGTCCAAAACTGATAGACCATTTATAAATCGATATTTCACCATTTTATGTCTATAGAAACAATATTCGTAACTGTCCAGCTATTCCTGTCATCTGTTTTTATTTTTTATAAAATGCCTACACTGAAAAAAAAGCAGGCCCGGTTCCAAAGATTTTGTCTTTACTTTAAATATTTTGGTATTGATAACGAGTCAAAGAAGCGGAGAAAACAAGTAAGGATGCTTTTAAGACACAATTCTCTTTTAAATTTAGGTTTTGTGTTCTTGCTTTTAAGGTGGGTATTAAGTTCGAGTTTAGCCGCTAAAATCGTCATTTTTTCACGATTACTTTTCTTTAATAATCCATTTTAAGGAATACAAACGTTGTGAAAATTTGCTTTGGGCTACTTCCCATCAAATTATAATAAAATTTACAACAAATATGTATAATTTTATGCCTTTTTTACTGATTTAGTTTTCACTCGAACTCGAACTTAGTACTCACCTTTAGGAAGCAAATTTAAATTTTTCGCTTTTTCTGCTTTTTCCTTCATATGCTATCAAAGTCCTTTAACAACGAAATAACGACAACTTTATTTTCCAAATTCAGACTCGACTTCCAGTAGAAATTATACTATGTTTCAAGTAAAAAACGTCTTTAAAATAAAGTGTTGAAAAACATGTCCTAATTTTGAACGATTTTTTGCTTTGTAGTCAAGATGCAAACAGACAACAAATTTAAAGACAATTTCATTAATTTTAAAGAATTTTACTGAATTATTAAAGTCAAGTTTACCTTCGCCCAAAAATAATTTCTTTCATGTTATGATACCCATTTTAAGGACAATACGACTTCTTTGAAAAGTTTATAGACTTTTTGACAAAGAAATGCGTCTTTTATGCTAAGCAAAATTTGCATTCGTATTTGAAAGACATGAAATCTTTGGCCTCATGACAATTTTTGTTTCAGTGTATATAGATTAATACCATGATTTTAGTTCTTAAACATCTGGAAGCCTAATTATTTTTATACCCTCCATCATAGGATGGGGGTATATTAACTTTGTCATTCCGTTTGTAACACATCGAAATATTGCTCTAAGACCCCATAAAGTATATATATTCTGGGTCGTGGTGAAATTCTGAGTCGATCTAAGCATGTCCGTCCGTCCTTCCGTCCGTCCGTCTGTTGAAATTACGCTAACTTCCGAACGAAACAAGCTATCGACTTGAAACTTGGCACAAGTAGTTGTTATCGATGTAGGTCGGATGGTATTGAAAATGGGCCATGTCGGTCCACTTTTACGTATAGCCCCCATATAAAGGGACCCTCGGATTTGGCTTGTGGAGCCTCTAACAGAAGCATATTTCATCCGATCCGGCTGAAATGTGGAACATGGTGTTGGTATATGGTCTCTAACAACCACGCAAAAATTGGTCCACATCGTTCCATAATTATATATAGCCCCCATATAAACCGATCCCCAGATTTGGCTTGCGGAGCCTAAAAGAGAAGCAAATTTCATCCGATCCGGCTGAAATTTGGTACATGATGTTGGTATATGGTCTCTAACAACCATGCAAAAATTGGTCCATATCCGTCCTTAATTATATATAGCCCCCATATAAACCGATCCCCAGATTTGGTTTGGTTAGCCTCTAAGAGAAGCATATTTCATCCGATCCGGCTGAAATTTTGGTACATGGTGTTGGTATATGGTCTCTAACATTCATGCAAAAATTGGTCCACATCGGTCCATAATTATATATAGCCCCTCATATAAACCGATCCCCAGATTTGGCTTGCGGAGCCTCAAAGAGAAGCAAATTTCATCCGATCCGGCTGAAATTTGGTACATGATGTTGGTATATGGTCTTTAATAACCATGCAAAAATTGGTCCACATCGGTCCATAATTATATATAGACCCCATATAAACCGATCTCCAGATTTGGCTTGCGAAGCCTCAAAGATAAGCAAATTGCATCCGATCCGGCTGAAATTTGGTACATGGTATTGGTATATGGTCTCTAAACACGTGCAAAAATTGGTCCACATCGGTCCATAATTATATATAGCGCCCATATAAACCGATCCCCAGATTTGGGTTGCGGAGCCTCAAAGAGAAGCAAATTTCATCCGATCCGCCTGAAATTTGGTGGATGATGTTGGTATATGGTCTCCAACAACCATGAAAAAATTGGTCCATATCCGTCCTTAATTATATATAGCCCCCATATAAACCGATCCCCAGATTTGGTTTGTGGAGCCTCTAAGAGAAGCATATTTCATCCGATCCGGCTGAAATTTGGTACATGGTGTTGGTATATGGTCTCCAACAACCATGCAAAAATTGGTCTACATCGGTTCATAATTATATATAGACCCCATATAAACCGATCCCCAGATTTGGCTTGCGAAGTCTCCAAGAGAAGCAAATTTCATCCAATACGGTTGTAATTTGGAACATGGTGTTAGTATATGATCTTTAACAACCATGCTAGAATTGGTCCATATCGGTCCATAATTATATATAGGCCCCAGATAAAACGTTCTCCAGATTTGATCTCCGGAGCCTCTTGGAGGAGCAATATTCATCCGATCCGGTTCAAATTAGGAACGTGGTGTTAGTATATGGTCGCTAAGGACCATACCAAAATTGGTCCAATCACACAAAAATTGGTCCATATCGGTTCATAATCATTTTGTCAAAATTTTATTTCTATAGAAAATTTTTTCAAAATTTTATTTCTAGAGAAAATTTTGTTAAAATTTTATTCCGTCCATAATAAAATTTTCACCGTTGCCAAAATTTTATTTCTATAGAAAATTTTGTCAAAATTTTATTACTATAGAAAATTTTGTTCAAATTTTATTCGGTTCATAATCATGGTTGCCACTCGAGCCAAAAATAATCTACCAAGATTTTATTTCTATTGAAAATTTTGTCCAAAGTTTATTTCTATAGAAAATTTTGCTAAAATTTTATTTCTGTAGAAATTTTTGTCAAAATTTTCTTTCTATAGAAAATTTTGTCAAAATTTTTATTTCTATAGAAAATTTTCTGAAAATTTTGTTTCTATAGAAAATTTTGTTAAAATTTTATTTCTGTAGAAAATTTTGTCAAAATTTTATGTCTACTTTGTCAAACTGAATTATATACGTATTGGATCGATCTTTTTTGATTTAATATATACCACGTATGGACTTACATACCATTTAGAAGATGGTGTTAGGAGTTTTTAAGATACCTTGCCATCGGCAAGTGTTACCGCAACTTAAGTAATTCGATTGTGGATGGCAGTGTTTAGATGAAGTTTCTACGCAATTCATGATGGAGGGTACATAAGCTTCGGCCTGGCCGAACTTACGGCCGTATATACTTGTTATTTTTTATAAAATGCCTACACTGAAAAAAGCATCCACGGTTTCAAAGATTTTGTCTTTACTTTAAATATTTTGGTATTGATAACGAGCCAAAGAAGCAGAGAATACAAATAAGGATGCTTTTAAGACACAATTCTCGTTTAAATTTAGGTTTTGTGTTTTTGCTTTTAGGAAGCAAATTTAAATTTTTCGCTTTTTCTGCTTTTTTCTTCACATGCTATCAAAGTCCTTTAAAGACGAGTTAACGACAACTTTATTTTCCAAATTCAGACTCGACTTCCAATAGAAATGATACTATGTTTCAAGTAAATAACGTCTTTAAAATAAAGTGTTGAAAAACATGTCCTAATTTTGAACGATTGTTTGCTTTGTAGTCAAGATTCAAAAAGACAACAAATTTAAAGACAATTTCATTAATTTTAAAGAATTTTTCTGAATTATTAAAGTCAAGTTTACCTTAGCCCAAAAATAATTTCTTTCATGTTATGATACCCATTTTGAAGTCAAATCTCTTAATTTTAAGGACGATACGACTTCATTGAAAAGTTTATATACTTTTTGACAAAAAAAAACTTTATATTAGAGAAATGCGTCTTTTATGCTAAGCAAAATTTGCATTCGTATTTGAAGGACTTGAAATCTTTGGCCTCACGAAAATTTCTTTTCAGTGTATATAGTTTAATACCAGGATTTTACTTCTTAAACATCTGGAAGCCTAATTATTTTTTGTTTTTATAAATACATATTCTGGAGATTCTTGTTATCTACACATATTTTGAAGTGGTCTCTATATAGTCTTGTGTCGTATTTTAATTTATTGGCCTGGCAATAAAATGTAGAGTTCTTTACATCCCTAAAATGCTGAGATTTGTCGTCGAGTCGTATCAAAATTTAAAATATGGAAAATAGAATACTTATATCTATTTTTGGAGAACTACACCTTAAAACAACTAAGGAAAGTTTAAAGTCGCGCGGGGCCGACTATATTATACCCTGCAACACTTTGTAGATATAAATGTTCGATACCATATCACATCCGTCAAATGTGTTGGGGGCTATATATAAAGGTTTGTCCCAATTACATACATTAAAATATCACTCGATCTGGACAGAATTTGATAGACTTCTACAAAATCTATAGACTCAAGATTTAAGTTGGCTAATGAACTAGGGTGGAACACAATGTTAGTAAAAAAATATGGGAAACGTTTAAATCTGAAGCAATTTTAAGGAAACTTCGAAAAAGTTTATTTATGATTTATCGCTCGATATATATGTATTAGAAGTTTAGGAAAATTAGAGTCATTTTTACAACTTTTCGACTAAGAAGTGGAGATTTTACAAGGAAAATGTTGGTATTTTGACCATTTTTGTCGAAATCAGAAAAACATATATATGGGCACGCATAGCAACAATGCTAATTCTACTTCAACTAAATCGGAGCAAAAAATTGGCCTCTGTGCTCATATGAGTGTAAATCGGGCGCAAGCTATATATGGGAGCTATATCTAAATCTGAAGCGATTTCAACCAAATTTGGTACGCATAGCTACAATGCTAATTCTACTCCCCGTGCAAAATTTCAACCAAATTGGGATAAAACTCTGGCTTCTGGGACCGTATTAGTCCATATCGGGCGAAAGATATATTTGGGAGCTATATCTAAATCTGAACCGATTTCAATAAAATTTGGCACACTTGACTGTAGTACTAATTGTTTTCTTGTGCAAAATTTTAAGCAAATTAGGGTAAAACTCTGGCTTCTGGGGCCATATAAGTCCTTATCGGGCGAAATATATATATATGGGAGCTGTATCTAAATCTGAACCGATTTCTTCCAAAATCAATAGGGATCTATTCTGAGCCAAAACACATACTTGCCCCAAATTTAAGTCGATTGGACTAAAACTGCGACCTAGACTTTGATTACAAAAATGTGTTCACGGACAGACGGACATGGCTATATCGACTCTGGAGCCCACCCTGAGCATTTTTGCCAAAGACACCATGTGTCTATCTCGTCTCCTTCTGGGTGTTGCAAACATATGCACTAACTTATAATACCCTGTTCCATAGTGTGGAGCAGGGTATAATTACAATTGGAATACTGTTAAAAAGAGATTTAGGTACACCACCTGGAGACGACTCCGGAGTCGGAGTCGAGGCTAATAAGAAATGCTGGAGTCGGAGCCGGTGTCGAGCAAAATTGACTCGACTCCACAGCCTTGGTTGCGAAATACATGTTACACGTTTTCCGTCCAAAAATAACATTTTACTCTTAGAACATGTTTGTGGTGATCATATTCCTTCGCCGGGTGTATATAAAGCTAACACCAATTTTATGCAAAAACTATTTTTTCGACTTAGCAATGGCGAGTTGACAACAAAATTGGCTGGATCAAGATATGTAGCGAATCTCTATGTTTGACAATATTTGGTCAAATCGGCCTATATTAATAGAAGTCGGAGGCTTTGCTTAATCTTAACCGTTTTTGTGGAATGTATGCAATTGCGGTATATAATATATGCGTACAATATGGGTAGGTTAGGTGGCAGCCCTATGTATCAGACTCACTTAGACTATTCAGTCCATTGTGATACCACATTGGTGTGATACCATATGGGTAAATAATCAATGAAATTATGTGTAACATTTGGGTATTTTGGCCATATTTGTCCAAATCGCCCTTGTCTAAGTCTGAGCTGATTTTTTATCAAATTCGGAGCACTCAAATAGAATGTTAAATTCACTCTCTACATCAAATATCAATTCAATTGGACTCGGTAAATCTTTGGGGGTAAAATGTGGGTATTGTAGCCATAAGGGAGCAATATAAAGGGTGATTCTTTTGAGGTTAGGATTTTCATGCATTAGTATTTGACAGATCACGTGGGATTTCAGACATGGTGTCAAAGAGAAAGATGCTCAGTATGCTTTGACATTTCATCATGAATAGACTTACTAACGAGCAACGCTTGCAAATCATTGAATTTTATTACCAAAATCAGTGGCAGAAAATCCGCTTTTTTATCGACAAATTTTGTTCAGCGATGAGGCTCATTTCTGGTTGAATGGCTACGTAAATAAGCAAAATTGCCGCATTTGGAGTGAAGAGCAACCAGAAGCCGTTCAAGAACTGCCCATGCATCCCGAAAAATGCACTGTTTGGTGTGGTTTGTACGCTGGTGGAATCATTGGACCGTATTTTTTCAAAGATGCTGTTGGACGCAACGTTACGGTGAATGGCGATCGCTATCGTTCGATGCTAACAAACTTTTTGTTGCCAAAAATGGAAGAACTGAACTTGGTTGACATGTGGTTTCAACAAGATGGCGCTACATGCCACACAGCTCGCGATTCTATGGCCATTTTGAGGGAAAACTTCGGAGAACAATTCATCTCAAGAAATGGACCGGTAAGTTGGCCACCAAGATCATGCGATTTGACGCCTTTAGACTATTTTTTGTGGGGCTACGTCAAGTCTAAAGTCTACAGAAATAAGCCAGCAACTATTCCAGCTTTGGAAGACAACATTTCCGAAGAAATTCGGGCTATTCCGGCCGAAATGCTCGAAAAAGTTGCCCAAAATTGGACTTTCCGAATGGACCACCTAAGACGCAGCCGCGGTCAACATTTAAATGAAATTATCTTCAAAAAGTAAATGTCATGGACCAATCTAACGTTTTAAATAAAGAACCGATGAGATTTTGCAAATTTTATGCGTTTTTTTTTTTTAAAAAGTTATCAAGCTCTTAACAAATCACCCTTTATCAATTAGAGAATTTTGAGGGATCGCTCATGGCTTTTGTATATCTTGTCATATTACTCTCTTTCGGTGCGATTCCCGCGATCCAATTTTGTTATGATTTTCAACCGTTTCTGTCGATGGACTCACCCACCTATGCCTTTACCTAGCTCCTTGGTAGATCTTTCGTTCTGTTGGTTCTCCAAACATATTTCCTGTAGCACTTAAACCAGATTACAGCCTTAAGTATTAATGTTTTATGCTTCCAACGAATAGAATGCGGTATATTTAAAAATTTTCGGGTACATTTTGGTTACCTTTGTTCATTGAAAAAGCATCTATCTGATCAGTTTTATTTACCGCATTAAGCCAACACTCAATGAATTTTATGTCAACCTTTAGCTTTTCAAAGACCTTTATCGTGAAACATCTGTGGTTAAATCTGCCCCCCCCAAACAAGGCCATCTCATAAGACACTCAGATGACAGAGATGAAGGTAAGCTCGCAGATTGTTTTCAACACACGAACAGATGGAAAAGCATGTTGTTGATATACAATATAATATATTGCAAACGACAGTAATAAATAAGCCTATTTATCACGATTTTATTACTTCGCCGAAAGCAAAGGTATTCGAAGTAGTGGGCGAGACCATATTAAGCTTTGCTACATTAAAAGTCAATAAATATTTGTCAATTACATTATGGCGACATATTTAATGTAATTATTATCTTTAATGGCCTTTTGAGTGTTTTGAGCCGGCAGTGTTGTGTGAAACTTAATGTTTGTCATTAACTTTTCATTATTATTATTAGTATCCTTAAGGTAATTGTTGTTAGTTGTCTTTGGTTTGAGATGGCACTGGCACTGTGGAACACAATTGAAAGCGAGGCAATATAAAATTATATTCATTATCCCTTTCATTGCCGAATTGAAAATAACCATTGGAAAATTGGTCTTTCTTCAGAACTAGGATATTCTATCGGTATTAAGTACAAAATAACAATATTATAGACCATAGTAGTACGGGGTTTGTGCATGTGTACACTGAACAAATATTGTCGTTACGCCAAAGATAACATAGCAGACGCATTTATCTGACACTAAAATTGTTTTCCTCATCTGAAAGCCGATCAACTTTTCAATGATGTCGTTTTGTCACTACAGTTAATTGATTCGATTTCATTCGATGGGTATCCTAAAATGAAAAAATTTGTTTGATTAAGGCAAACTTATCTTTGATAATTCTGAAAAATCCTTCAAAATTAATGAAATCGTCTTTAAATTTGTTGAGTTTTTGCATCTTTATAATAAAGCAAAAAAAGCGTTTAAAGTAAGAGATTTTTTTTCAACACTTTATTTTATAGATTATTTGGCTTGAAACAAAGCATAATTTCCACTTTTAGTCGAGTCTGAATTTGGATATCTAAGTTGTTAACATTAACATTATTTTAATGTGATATCACAATGGACTCAATAGTCTTTGCGAGCCTGACATAAATCGGGCTGCCACTTTAACCTAACCTACACTGAAAAAAGCATGTCCGGTTCCAAAGATTTTGTCTTTACATTAATGATTTTGGTATTGATTCCGAGCCAAAGAAGCAGAGAATTGTAATAAGGATACTCTTAAGACAGAATTGTCTTTTAAATTTATGTTTTGTGTACGTGATCCTAAGCAAATTTTAATGTATTCGTTTCGTTCAGACTCGACTTCAAGTAGAAATTAAAATTAAACAAGTATATACGGCCGTAAGTTCGACCAGGCCGAATCTTATGTACCCTCCACCATGGATTGCGTAGAAACTTCTACAAAAGACTGTCATCCACAATCGAATTACTTGGGTGGTAATAAAGGGTGATTTGTTAAGAGCTTGATAACTTTTAAAAAAAAAAAACGCATAAAATTTGCAAAAGCTCATCGGTTCTTTATTTGAAACGTTAGATTGGTCCATGACATTTACTTTTTGAAGATAATTTCATTTAAACGTTGACCGCGGCTGCGTCTTAGGTGGTCCATTCGGAAAGTCCAATTTTGGGCAACTTTTTCGAGCATTTCGGCCGGAATAGCCCGAATTTCTTCGGAAATGTTGTCTTCCAAAGCTGGAATAGTTGCTGGCTTATTTCTGTAAACTTTAGACTTGACGTAGCCCCACAAAAAATAGTCTAAAGGCGTCAAATCGCATGATCTTGGTGGCCAACTTACCGGTCCATTTCTTGAGATGAATTGTTCTCCGAAGTTTTCCCTCAAAATGGCCATAGAATCGCGAGCTGTGTGGCATGTAGCGCCATCTTGTTGAAACCACATGTCAACCAAGTTCAGTTCTTCCATTTTTGGCAACAAAAAGTTTGTTAGCATCGAACGATAGCGATCGCCATTCACCGTAACGTTGCGTCCAACAGCATCTTTGAAAAAATACGGTCCAATGATTCCACCAGCGTACAAACCACACCAAACAGTGCATTTTTCGGGATGCATGGGCAGTTCTTGAACGGCTTCTGGTTGCTCTTCACTCCAAATGCGGCAATTTTGCTTATTTACGTAGCCATTCAACCAGAAATGAGCCTCATCGCTGAACAAAATTTGTCGATAAACACATTTCGAATAAAAATAAAATTCAATGATTTGCAAGCGTTGCTCGTTAGTAAGTCTATTCATGATGAAATGTCAAAGCATACTGAGCATCTTTCTCTTTGACACCATGTCTGAAATCCCACGTGATCTGTCAAATACTAATGCATGAAAATCCTAACCTCAAAAGAATCACCCTTTACTTACCGATGGCAAGGTATCTTAAAACTTCTTAACATCGTTTTCTAAATTGTGAGTTAGACAAAAAATGTATGTATAGGTAAGTCTAGAAATAATTACGAATCGACATGGACTTTTTCACGCACGCAGAGAAGGAATATGATCACCCCAACCATGTTCCAAGAGCAAAATGTTACTTTTTCACGGAAAACATGTAGAATGTTTGTCGAAACCATGTTCTTTTCTCGGAAATTATGTATTTGATTTCGGAAAGCATGTTATGTTTGACGAGAAAAGAATATTTTTGCGACCAAAATGCTACATGGTTGCTGTGAAAAAGTAACATGGTGCTCTTGAAACATGTTAGAGGTGATCATATTCCTTCTCTGGGTGCGGTACGTAGAGAGCCAGAATTAAAATATGGGGGTCTCTTATATGAGGGCTATATGCAATTATGAACTTTATATGGACCAATTTTTGTGTGATTGGGAATCGATTTATCTGAGGGATATATATAACTATAGACCGATATGGACCTAGTTAGGCATGGTTGTTAACGGCCATATACTAGCACAATGTACCAATGTACCAAATTTCAACTGACTCGGACGAAATTTCCTCCTCCAAGAGGCTCTAAAACTAAATCTCGGGATCGGTTTATATGGGAGCTATATATGATTATGGACTGATGTGGACCAATTCCTGCATGGTTGTGGGATACCATCGGATGCATCAACCAGATCGGATGCATTTTGCTTCTACAAAAGGCACCTGAGGTCAAATCTGGGATCCGGTTTATATGGGGGCTATATATAATTATGGACCGATTTCGACCAATTTTTTCAACTGAGTCAGATGAATTTTGGTCTTCCAAGAGGCTCCGGAGGTCAAACGGGGGATCGGTTTATATGGGGGCTATATATAATTATTGACCGATGTGGACCAATTTTTGTATAGTTGTTTGAGACCATATACTTACACCATGAACCAAATTTTAGCTGGATCGGATGAAATTTGTTTCTCTTAGAGGCTTCGCAAATGAAATCGGGGGATCCGTTATATGGGGGCTATATATAATTATGAACCAATGTGTACCAATTTTTGCATGGTTGTTAGAGATCATATGCTGACACCATGTACCAAATTTCAGCCCAAGCGGATGAAATTTGCTTCTCTTAGAGCATTCGCAAGCCAAATTTGGGGGTCCGTTTATATGGGGGCCATACGTAAAAGTGGACCGATATGGCCCATTTGCAATACCATCGGACCTACATCAATAACGACTACTTGTGCAAAGTTTAAAGATGATAGCTTGTTTCGTTCGGAAGTTAGCGTGATTTCAACAGACGGACGGACGGACGGACGGACATGCTCAGATCGACTCAGTATTTCACCACGATCCAGAATATATACTTTATGGAGTCTTAGAGCAATATTTCGATGTGTTACAAACGGAATGACCAAGTTAATATATCCCCATCCTATGGTGGAGGGTATTAAAATATGGGAAACATCTGAACCAATTTTGAGGCAACTTCGCAAAAGTGTATTTATGATTTATCGGTCGATAGATATGTAAAGGGTGGTTAAATTGTAAGGGCCGATGTTGAATGTGAACCACACCTAAACGCCAAGTTTTTTTCCGAATTTTATTTGACATTTCTCTATTTCAGACTTACTCAATTTGAACCATGGAGAGATACACAATTCAACAACGTGCTAAATGGTTCCAAGAAATGGCAACAGTGGATGATCAATTTTCGATGAAAATCATCTTCAGTGATGAGGCACATTTTCACCTCAGTGGATTCGTCAATAAACAGAATTGCCGAATTTGGGCGAATGAGAATCCAAGAGAGATTGTCGAAAAACCAATACACCAACAAAGAGTGACTGTTTGGTGCGGTTAATGGGCTGGCGGCATCATCGGGCCGTATTTTTTCCAAAATGAGGGCGGTTAGGCAGTTACTATGAATGGCGTTCGCTAGCGTGAGATGATAACGAACTTTTTATGGCCCGAATTGGAAGATATGGATGTGGACGATATGTGGCTTCAGCAGGACGGTGCCACTTGCCACACAGCTAACGAAACAATGGCTCTTTTGCGCAACAAATTCAATGGCCGTGTTATCTCACGTAATGGCGATGTCAATTGGCCGCCAAGATCATGTGATTTGACACCGTTGGACTTTTTTCTTTGGGGTTATTTGAAAGAAAAGGTGTACGTCGATAAGCCAGCAACAATTCAAGAGCTAAAGGATGAGATAACTCGGCACATTAACGGCATAGAACCTCCATTATGCCTCAGAGAGGTCGCGGCGCCCATTTGGCCGATATTTTATTCCATACATAATTGAGTAATACCAATATATCATAATAAAATTACAATAATTTCCTAAATAGTTAGAAATAAAGGAAAATTTGAGTCACTTTTACAAGTTTTCGACTAAGCAGTGCGACTTTATAAAGCAAATGTGGGTATTTTGGCAATTTTTGCCCAAATCCGAAAAACATATATGGAAATCTGAACCGATTTCAATTAAAATTGAAATGAATATTTAGTATTTTAATTATACTCCCTGTGCCAAATTTTACATAAATCGGACTACAACTTTGACGTCTGTTTTGATATGACGGAAAATTGGGCGAAAGATATATATGGGAGCTATATCTAAATCTGAACCGATTTCAATAGAATTTAGCACACTTGACTACACTACTAATTGTACTCCTAGTGCAAAATTTCAACCAAATTGGGTTAAAATTCTGGCTCCTGGGGCCATATAAGTCCATATCGGGCGAAAGATACATATGAGAGCTATATCTCAATCTGAACCGATTTCAAACAAATTTGGCACACCTGACTATAGTACTTATAGATCTCTTGGTGCAAAATTTCAAGCATATTAGGGTAGAACTCTGGCTGCTGGGGTCATATAAGTCCATATCGGGCGAAAGATATATATGGGAGATATATCTAAATCTGAACCAATTTCTTCCAAAATCAATAGGGTTCTATTCTGAACCAAAACAGGAACTTGTGCCAAATTTGTAGGCGATTGGACTTAATCTGCGACCTAGACTTTGATCACAAAAATGTTTTCACAGACAGACGGACGGACGGACAGACAGACGGACATGGCTAGATCGACTCCCAGAAGGAGACGAGATAGACACATGATCTCGTCTCGTTCTGGGTATTGCAAACATATGCACTAACTTATAATACCCTATTCCACAGTGTGGCGCAGAGTATAAAAAATCCAAACTATAACGGATACTTCAAAGTAAAAAATGTTTTCTTAATACCAAAAAAAATTTAAACCAAAGACGCTAAATCCTCAAAATAAGTATTATTCTATATTTGAAGCGTTTTTATCGTAAATCTAAAGTTTCAATATTTCAGTTAATTTAAGGACAATTTATTTAAATCAAAAACGTGTTTCTTTACTTTAAGGAAAATTAGCCTTAGATCAAAGATATGCGACTTTAACGGAGAGACAAAAATTTGCAAAATTTGCGTTCTAAATTTAATGAAAATAATTTCGCAGCAAAGATTATAAACTTTATTTTAATTAAAATTTCATTATTTTAAAGGAATTTGTCCTCAATATTTTGTAAATTTCGCGTGCTAAAATTTTGATTGCGTAATCTTCAATGTCACTTAAATATTTTTTTCGGTGCTGAGACTAATATTATGAACCATCCTATTCTTCATTCATCCTAAAGTGTACAATTAAAAAGAGTACTATTCGAAAAGCACAAATAATTTGTCCCCATTTCTCGTATCCATAGAAACCTTTCAGTTATGCATTAATGCATGAATTTGATTTTAATTTATTAACTTTAATGAATAGAAACTCTACTGGTAAATTCTACCTTTAAAGCTGATGGTCCTTCATAAAAAGTTGAAATGTATATCCGCTTAAACGGGCAAAAGGTTTAGCATATTTTTTTGAAATGTAAAGTCGCAATGTCATGCACCCACATAATGTGTATCTAGGGCACATATAAAGTATATGTAGGTGTGTAGAGGTAAGTGTAAGTGTGTGATTTGACGGACACAAATAGAATCTGCATATGCTGGCCACTTTGTTGAGTATTTTGTTGTTGGGGGAAAAAAAGGGAAAAAGTTTTTGTTTTTCGCTTTTTTCTCGCCTTATGTTGACAGCATTTAAGGATGTCGATGTCGTTGAGTCTGTGTGAACAAGCGAGGGATTCTTTTGTTTGTGTTTTTCTCACTTTTGAGGCTTTGCATAACAAAGTGAGATTTTCTTGCTTTTTATACCTCTTTGCATCTTTTAGTTAATCCTTGAAAGGACTTTCGTTGGTATAAAATGGAGAAAAGGGAATTCACGTGAATTCATCAGAAAAAGATTTCGAAATATGTCCAGTAAAATGTGTATTTTGCGTGTTACAGAACGTACAACTATGAAAGGATACGTCAATATAAAAGATTTCCGCAAGCCTACGTGATGGAGGGAGAGGGAAGTCGGCGAAACTTATCACCTTATATTGTACATTATGCCCTTGTGCAGATTCAATTTCGTTTGTATTTCAAAAATGTCGCATATTTAACCCTTTCTCCAATATCCAAGGGCAGTGAATCTTTCCGACACATATTATAGCCTTTTCAAAGAGTTTTTTCCAGAGCAGCAGTCTATAAACTTTTCTAGCGTTAGCGGTAGGCGATTCGACTTTAAAACAAGTACACAGAAAAAAAGTATGTTGTAAAACTGATGCTAAATAAAATTAACTAATATTTAGTACAAAAATTTTATTTTGTTATACCCTCCACCATAGGATGGGGGGTATATTAACTTTGTCATTCCGTTTGTAACACATCGAAATAATGCTCTAAGACCCCATAAAGTATATATATTCTGGGTCGTGGTGAAATTCTGAGTCGATCTGAGCATATCCGTCCGTCCTTCCGTCTGTTGAAATCACGCTAACTTCCGAACGAAACTAGCTATCGACTTGAAACTTGGCATAAGTAGTTGTTATTGATGTAGGTCGGATGGTATTGCAAATGGGCCATATCGGTCCACTTTTACGTATAGCCCCCATAGAGACGGACCCCCAAATTTGGCTTGCGAGGCCTCTAAGAGAAGCAAATTTCATCCGATCCGGCTGAAATTTGGTGCATAGTATTAGTATATGGTCTTTACCAACCATGCAAAAATTGGTCCACATCGGTCCATAATTATATATAGCCCCCATATAAACCGATCCCCAGATTTGGCTTGCGAGGCCTCTAAGAGAAGCAAATTTCATCCGATCCGGCTGAAATTTGGTACATAGTGTTAGTATATAGTTTATAACAACCATGCAAAAATTGGTCCACATCGGTCCATAATTATATATAGCCCCCATATAAACCGATCCGCCTATTTGGCTTGCGAGGCCTCTAAGAGAAGCAAATTTCATCCGATCCGGCTGAAATTTGGTACATGGTGTTAGTATATGGTCTCTAACAACCACGCAAAAATTGGTCCACATCGGTCCATAATTATTTATAGCCCCCATATAAACCGATCCCCCTATTTGACCTCCGGAGCCTCTTGGAAGGCCAAAATTCATCTGATTCAGTTGAAATTTGGTACGTGGTGTTAATATATGGCCTCAAACTCCAATGCAAAAATTGGTCGAAATCGGTCTATAATTATATATAGCCCCCATATAAACCGATCACAAGATTTGACCTCCGGAGCCCCTTGGAAGAGCAAAACTCATCCGATTCGGTTGAAATTTGGTACATGATGTTAGTATATGGTATCCAACAACCATGCAGGAATTGGTTCATATCAGTCCATAAGTATATATAGCACCCATATAAACCGATCCCCAGATTTGACCTCCGGTGCCTTTTGGAAAGGCAAAATTCATCCTATCTGGTTGAAATTTTGTACGTGGTGGTAGTATATGATATTTAACAACCATGCCAAAAGTGGTCCATATCAGTCCATAATCACATATAGCCCCCATATAAACCGATCCCGTGATTTGGTTTTGGAGCCTCTTGGAGGAGCAAATTTCATCCGAGTCAGTTGAAATTTGGTACATTGTGCTAGTATATGGCCGTTAACAACCATGCCTAACTAGGTCCATATCGGTCTATAGTTATATATAGCCCTCAGATAAATCGATCCCCAGTCACACAAAAATTGGTCCATATCAATAATTGTATATAGCCCCCATATAAGCGACCCCGATATTTCAATTCTTGCTCCCTACGTACCGTGAAAAGTCCATATCGATTCGTAATTATTTGTAGACTTACCTACACATACTTTTTTTGTCTAATGTATACCAAGTAATTCGATTGTGGATGACAGTCTTTCGTAGAAGTTTCTACGCAATCTATGGTGGAGGGTACATAAGATTCGGCCTGGCCGAACTTACGGCCGTTTATACTTGTTTTAGTTTATATTTAAAATTTTGTAAGAAATTTTCCCCAACTCAACGATTTTTTCTTTATTCCAAGTATGTCTCAAACAATTTTTGAACTAAATAGCACTAAAATTTCAATGGCATAAAAATTAGTTCAATTCTAATTACAACAGAAGAAGTTTTTCGTACACTTCTCAAAAATAGTAAAAATGAACTACAGCGTGGTTAAAATGAGAATGATCCGGCGCCTAAGATTTTTTCTTTATTATACCCTCCACCATAGGATGGGGGTATATTAACTTTGTTCTCTAACAACCATGCAAAAATTGGTCCATATCGGTCCATAATTATATATAGTTCCCATATAAACCGATCCCCAGATTTGACCTCCGGAGACTTTAGGAGGGGCAAAATTCATCCGATTCGGTTGAAATTTGGTACCTGATGTTAGTATACGGCCTCTAACAACCATGCAAAAATTGGTCCATATCGGTCTATAATTATATATAGCTCCCATATAAACCGATCCCCAGATTTGACCACCGGAGCCTCTTGGAGGAGCAAAATTCATCCGATGCGGTTGAAATTTAGTACGAGGTCTTAGTATACGGTTTTTAACAACCATGCAAAAATTGGTCCATATCGGTCCATAATTATATATAGCCCCCATATAAACCGATCCCCAGATTTGACCTCCGGAGCCTCTTGGAGGGGCAAAATTCATCCGATCCGGTTGAAATTTGGTAACTGATGTTAGTTTACGGCCTCTAATAACCATGCAAAAATTGGTCCATATCGGTCCATAATTATATATAGCCCCCATATAAACCGATCCCCAGATTTGACCTCCGGAGCCTCTTGGAAGAGCAAAATTCATCCGATCCAGTTGAAATTTGGTACATGGTGTTAGTATATGGTCTCTAACAACCATGCAAAAATTGGTCCATATCGGTCCATAATTATATATAGTTCCCATATTAACCGTCCCCAGATTTGACGTTCGGAAACTCTTGGAGGAGCAAAAGTCATCCGATCCAGTTGAAATTTGGTACATGGTGTTAGTATATGGTCTCTAACAACCATGCAAAAATTGGTCCATATCGGTCCATAATTATATATAGTTCCCATATAAACCGTCCCCAGATTTGACGTCCGGAACCTCTTGGAGGAGCAAAAGTCATCCGATACGGTTGAAATTTGGTACATTTTGTCAATATATGGCCTCTAACAGCCATGTAAAAATTGGTCCATATCGGTCTTTAGTTATATATAGCCGATGACTTATTACACAAAAATTGGTCCATATCGCCAAAAATAATCTACCAAAACTTTATTTCCATAGAAAATTTTGTCAAATTTTATTACTATAGAAAGTTTTGTCAAAATTTCATTTATATAGAAAGTTTTGTCAAAAGTTTATTTCTATACAAATGTTTGTCAAAATTTTATTTCCATAGAAAATTTTGTCAAAATTTTATTTCTATAGAAAATTTTGTAATCTACCAAAACTTTATTTCCATAGAAAATTTTGTCAAATTTTATTACTATAGAAAGTTTTGTTAAAATTTCATTTCTATAGAAAGTTTTGTCAAAAGTTTATTTCTATAGAAATGTTTGTCAAAATTTTATTTCTATAGAAAATTTTGTAAATAATTTATTTCTGTAGAAAATTTTGTCAACATTTTATTTCTATACAAAATTTTGTCAACATTTTATTTCTATAGAAATTTTTGTCAAAATTGTATTGCTATAGAAAATTTTGTCAACATTTTACTTCCATAGAAAATTTTGTCAACATTTTATTTCTATAGAAAATTTTGTCAAGTTTTTATTTCTATAGAAAATTTTGTCAAATTTTTATTTCTATAGAAAATTTTGTCAAAATTTTATTTCTATAGAAAATTTTGTCAAGGTTTCATTTCTATAGAAAATTTTGTCAAAATTTTATTTTTGTTTAATATATACCCCGTATGGGCTAACTTACAATTTAGAAGACAGTGTTAAAAAGTTTTACGATACCTTGCCATCGGCAAGTGTTATCGCAACCCAAGTAATTCGATTGTGGATGACAGCCTTTAGTAGAAGTTCCTACGCAATCCATGGTGGAGGGTACATAAGATTCGGCCTGGCCGAACTTACGGCCGTATATACTTGTTTTTAGTTAATTTTTTGTTTTCGAGAAAGATGACTTTCGTAAATGATAACTAAAAATCCAAAAATGTCGGAAAATGTTCGTTAGTTTAATGAATTTCAAAATTTGGAATACAATTTACTTCAATTTTAACACGAGATAGTTCATTTTTCCCTAATGTAGTTTACTTTTTTTCTGTGTATAGACAGCAGTAAGTTCGGCCGGGCCAAATCTTAAATACCCACCACCATGAATCAAATATAACAGTTGCCTCTGAAAACTCTTCGTCGTAGCGGGTTACTTGACAATATATAGAATTTCAGGGGGCTTTGATGACAGATATTCTCCCAAGCAGATATCTTCATCCAGTACGCTTCCCGAAGATAAATTTAAAGATTCTAGCTTTAAATACTAAATAAAATTATGAATTTATATGAACCACTTTGTTTGAATTTTTGAGGAAAGATAACAAGTTGGCTGATAAGTCCCCGGTCTGACACATAGATGGCGTCGCTAGTATTAAATGCATATTATTTTTATATAGTACCAACCATCAAATGATTCGTGACGTCTGCAAGTCAATTAGTTTGTGAGATAGAGCGTCTTTTGTGAAGCAACTTTTGTTATTGTGAAAAAAATAGAAAAAAAGGAATTTCGTGTTTTGATAAAATACTGTTTTCTGAAGGGGAAAAATACGGTGGAAGCAAAAACTTGGCTTGACAATGAGTTTCCGGACTCTGCCCCAGGGAAATCAACAATAATTGATTGGTATGCAAAATTCAAGCGTGGTGGAATGACACGGAGGACGGTGAACGCAGTGAACGCCCGATAGTGGTGGTTACCGACGAAAACATCAAAAAAATCCACAAAATGATTTTGAATGACCGTAAAATGAAGTTGATCGAGATAGCAGAGGCCTAAAAGATATCAAAGGAACGTGTTTGTCATATCATTCATCAATATTTGGGTATGCGGTAGCTCTGTGCAAAATGGATGCCGCGCGAGCTCACATTTGACCAAAAACAACAACGTGTGTATGATCCTTAGCGGTGTTTGCAGCTGTTAACTCGTAATACAACCGAGTTTTTCCGTCGATATGGATGAAACATGGCTCCATCACTACACTCCTGAGTCCAATCGACAGTCGGCTGAGTGGACAGCGACCGTGAACCGTCTCCGAAGCGTGGAAAGACTCAAAAGTCCGCTGGCAAATAATGGCCTCTGTTTTTTGGGATGCGCATGGAATAATTTGTATCGATTATCTTAAGGGAAAAACTATCAACAGTGACTATTATATGGCGTTATTGGAGCGTTTGAAGGTCGAAATCGCGGCAAAACGGTCCCGTATGAAGAAGAAAAAAATGTTGTTCCACCAAGACAACGCACCGTGCCACAAGTCATTGAGAAAGATGGCAAAAATTCATGAATTGGGCTTCGAATTGCTTCCCTACCCACCGTTTTCTTCAGATCTGGCCCCCAGCGACTTTTTCTTGTTTTCAGACCTCAAAAGGATGCTCGCAGGGAAAAAATTTGGCTGCAGTGAAGAGGTGATCGCCGAAACTGAGGCCTATTTTGAGGCAAAACCGAAGGAGAGTATCGAAAAATTGGAAGGTCGTTATAATCGTTGTATCGCTCTTGAAGGGAACTATGTTGAATAATAACGAATTTTGACAAAAAAAATGTGTTTTTCTTTGTTAGGCCGGGACTTATCAGCCAACCTGTTAAACATCGCATGTAAAATATTTTTACCCCCCAATATTTAAATGATTACGAAAACTAAAATCTGGAAATTTTACATTCAGTTTCAAGCAATTTTCATGATCAATGCGTCTTCTATAATCTCATGAATTCAAATCGGTTTATATGGAGGCCTTATCAAAAGGGTCTAAAATACCAGTTTATTTACAATTTAAGGCCAATCGGATAAAACCTACGGTTTCTATAAGGAATTAAATCGAGACATCGCTCTTATGAGGACTATGCCTAAAACATGGACCAACACACACCATATTCAGAATCTATATAGATACCAAATGGGAAGGCCGGTTTGTAAGGGGGTTATATAAAATCCGATACACAATATCTTCGGCACACCTATTTCTGATCCTAAAAAAACTCTAGATATCCAATTTCAAGCAAATTGGATAAAAACTACGGTTTCCTCAAGTCCAAGAAATAAAATCAAGAGATCGGTCTATATGAGGGATATACCAAAACGTGGATCTCTATATGCCATATTCGACACACGTATTTGTGGTCCTAAAATACCACTATATTTCCAATTTTAGAAAATTGGATAATAACTACGGATTCTAGATGCTCAAGAAGTAAAATCGGGAGATCGGCCCATATGATATATACCAAAACATGGACCTATACACACCACTTTCGTCACACCTCTTTATGGTTCCAAAATGCTTCTATATTTAAAATTTCAGACAAAACTACGATTTCTGCAAGCCCAATAAGTAAAATCGGGAGATCGTTCCAAAACATGGACCGATACTCACCATTTTCGGCACACCTCTTTATGATCCTAAACTACGTCCAGATTTCCAATTTCAGGCAAATTGGATAAAAACTACTTTCTATAAGCCCAAGACCCAAATTCGGGAGGTCGAAATAAAAAATAGATAAATAAATTAAAACAAAAAGTCAAATAAATAAATAAATATATATATATATATATATATATATATATATATATATATATATATATATATATATATATATATATATATATATATATATATATATATATATATATATATATATATATATATATATATATATATATATATATATATATATATATATATATATATATATATATATATATATATATATATATATATATATATATATATATATATATATATATATATATATATATATATATATATATATATATATATATATATATA